>NC_089506.1:222688590-222798752 GCF_036850995.1 Saccopteryx leptura
GATCTTCACTGTCAGGGTGTACATGTCGCCGAACTTGCTCTTGAGGTGCTGAGGGCTGCCCAGGCACTTGAACCTGCCCTTGACCATGATGGCCAGCCTGGTGCAGGCGGCCTCGCAGTCTTCCATCCTAGGGCGACAGGGGAGGTGGCTGAAGAGGCCTCGATCAGGAGGCAACGGAGGAGCCAGGACTCTAAGGTAACCTTCGCAGGAGGGAAGCTTGGGTGTTGCGGAAAACTGCCACTGAGAGATACTTGGGAAGGGGAGGTTTTATTTTAATTAATATTTTTCTGCAGGGAGGCAGAGAGTCAGACTCCCACATGTGCCCGACCGGGATCCACCTGGCATGCCCACCAGGGGGCGATGCTCTGCCCATCTGGGCGTCGCTCTGTTGTGACCAGAGCCATTCTAGCAGCTGAGGCAGAGGCCATGGAGCCATCCTCAGCGCCCGGGCCAACTTTGCTCCAATGGAGCCTCGGCTGCGGGATGGGAAGAGAGAGACAGAGAGGAAAGAGAGGGGGAGGGGTGGAGAAGCAGATGGGTGCTTCTCCTGTGTGCCCTGGCCAGGAATCGAACTCGGGACTTCCATACACTAGGCCGACACTCTACCGCTGAGCCAACCGGCCAGGGCTGGGAAGGGGAGATTTTAAAATTCAAAGCAATTGTTTCCTAAATCCACAATGACAGGAAGGATTCCCTTACATTTTATCTTCTCTTGATTGTCCATCCTGGATCTCAGTTTGGGACACCTGGCTTTTAGCTGAGAATCGGCCTCTACCCACAGTACCTCCCAGGTAGCTCATATATTTACTTAGCTCGGGTCCACTGACATATGCTGGGCTCGGGTGAGTTCCCTCCTGACCTTTCCTGACTCTCAACCAAACCTCCCAGTGGGACACACCTGTGGGAACTGATGATGACGGCTTTGCCTGTCTGACACATCCACCTCACGATGTCCCAGAGCTGGTGCCGGTCACCCGCGTCCATGCCGGTGGTCGGCTCATCCAGCAAGACAACCGAGGGCTTTCCCATCAAGGCAATAACCGTATTCAGTTTACGTTTGTCTTCTTTACTGTAACCTCAAAAAAAGAGCAAGTGAAAGGGGAAGAAGAAGGAGAAGGAGGAGGAGGAGGAGGAGGAGGAGGAGGAGGAGGAGGAGGAGGAGGAGGAGAAAAAGAAGAAAAGTGGGGGGCACACGTCATTAATTCACAGGACAGAATGAGCCCCTCCCCCCAGAATGCCAAGTGAACGGGACTCTCAAAGCAGCAGACCCGAGTGTGCATGTCCACGGCAACTCATGCTCATGGAAACGATAGATACTTTGTGGTAATTTATTTCAGCATCATTATCGGGGAAATGTTTGTTTTGGAGAGATAAGAGCCAGAGGGAGACGGGTATGAAGGTGCTCTTTTCAGAGGCAGAGACTCTATAGCTCCTGTCTGCACAGGGTCGCTTCCTCCGAGTGGGATCTTGCCTTATCTCTGACGGGGGAACACTGCCAGGACCCGGGACTCTCGCAGTGGCCGCTCTGAGACGGAGCGGGCTGAGGCTGAGCTCGCAGGCTCGCCTCCTGAAGGGCAGACACGCAGGCAGCCCGATGAGTCGCTGCGACAGCAGGATAGCTCACCGGTATGTGTGGACGACCTTGTCGGCCTGGGTTTCCAGGTGCATTGAGTACAGGAAGGTGTCTACATAGTTGCAGATGTTCGGCTCCGGCACCCCCTGCAGCCTGGCGTACATGACCAGCAGTTCCCGGCCGGTCATGTGGTTCAGCAAGGGGTTCACTTGAGGACAATAGCCAATTCTTGACCTGACCTGAATCCAGACGGCAATCGTCACTGACACACAGAACAAACTAAGGATTGCCACAGGGGAAGGGAGGTTGGGGGAAACGGGGTGAAAAAGTTCACGGGATCCAGAAATACAAATTGGCAGTTACAAAGTAGTCACCAGTGGGGGGGGGGGGGCGGGGGCTGTAAAGCGCAGCGCAGGGAATGTAGTCAAAAACATTGTAACAACAATGTATAGCACCAAGTGGATACTAGACATATTGGGGAGGGGAGACACATTTTGTTAAAGATATGATTGTCTAAACAACTAGGCAGTGCATCTGAAACTAAAATAAAATGTTACTGAATGTAAACTGTAAATAAAAAAAATAAAGTTTTAATTAATAACCAACAAAAAAGCGTGCCAATGAGAGCAAATCTAAAAAACAAACAAACAAACAAAGAAGGAGGAAATTCTGCCATCTACATCAAACAGGAAAAAACTTGGGAGAAATAAGCCAGACAGGAAAAGAAAAAACGAAACAAAACCCTGCATGATCTCAGGGTTACGAGGAAGAGAGGAGAATCCAATGCATGCGAGCAGAGTTGAACGCTGGTTAACAAGAGCCGGGAGGTGGAGGAGGTGGGGGGCTCGGGCGGGGGGTGGGGGCGCACGGTGGCAGACCCCCAGCCTGGAGTGCTCACGCGCAGCATGACGATGGTCATTGCTAAGACTGCTGGACAGGGGGACTTTGCAGACGGAGCAGACTTCGGGTGCTCTTATGACAAGAACAATGACAGCACCTGTTGATTGGCTTGATTATGGTCATCAGCTCACACTGGACACGCACACAAATCATCGTGTTGCACACCTTAAGTACATACACGTTTCATTTAAAAAGTTATGCAACCCTACTAATAATAAGAGAAAAATGGAAACTCTACCGGAATTAAAAAACAAACAGTCAACAAGCTGACCAGGCTGCCAAAAATCCAGAACTCTGATCAGCAACCGGCTCTGTTGCGGTTGGTAGGAAAACACGCATGCTCAGACGTGCAGTGCAAATCGAGGCGCTCACAGGTGGAGAGCGGTTTGCCAAGGTCCAGAGACGGAGTGCCGCAGACCGCCTCTTGTGCAGTCACGTGGGAGACAGATCTTTCTAGCTGATTGTGTTTACGTGAAAAACTGTGGCGTGATAAAAGTGGTTGTGTGTATGTGTGTGTGTGTGCGTGCGTGCGTGTGTGCGCAGGTTTTGGAGAGAACGAGGCAAAGGTGGTGGGAGAGGGAACGAGCCCTATCGCTCGCTCTTTTAAACTTCTTTTCATTGTTTTATTTTTTTCCTGACATAAATATTCTCTAATTGCTATAAATTACAACCCTGTCCTTGCTTTCCACTTAAACTCTTGGTGTCATTCTTTCTTCTTCTTCTTTGACAGTTGCCTTTCCTCTGTGTCTGGGCCTTGCCCCCCCCCCCCCCCGCGCCCCCCTCAACTTATTTCTCATCCTTACAGTATTCAGGTTCCAGTGGGAACTATTCTGCTTATGTTGCCTGACAGCTTTGTATCTATTATCTATCTATCTATCATCCATCTATCATCTATCCATCCATCCATCCATCCATCTATCAATCATCCATCTATCTATCCATCCATCCATCTATCTATCAATCATCTATCTATCATCCATCTATCATCCATCTATCATCTATCCATCCATCCATCCATCCATCCATCCATCATCCATCTATCATCTATTTATCTATCTATCCATCCATCCATCCATCAATCATCCATCTATCATCTATCTATCTATCTATCTATCTATCATCCATCTATCATCCATCCATCCATCCATCCATCAATCATCCATCTATCCATCCATCCATCCATCCATCCATCTATCATCTATCCATCCATCCATCCATCCATCCATCAATCATCCATCTATCTATCCATCCATCCATCCATCAATCATCTATCTATCATCCATTTATCATCCATCTATCATCTATCTATCCATCCATCCATCCATCAACCATTCATCTATCCATCCATCCATCAATCATCTATCTATCATCCATTTATCATCCATCTATCATCTATCTATCCATCCATCCATCCATCCATCAATCATCCATCTATCATCTATTTATCTATCTATATCTATCTATCTATCTATCTATCTATCTATCTATCTATCTATCATCCATCTATCATCCATCCATCCATCCATCCGTCATCTTTTATATCTGAATGCTTTCAGCTTCCATTCCATATCCTCCACCCACTTGCTCAGTTACCTCCTTCACTGGGGAACCAGCTCAGTGATGAGGGCCACACACACCTTTCTGATATTCTCAGCGATGCTAATGCCGTCAATGAACACAACTCCAGAAGTTGAGGTCTCTTCTCCAGTCAACATTTTGAACATGGTGGTTTTTCCGGCTCCGTTTAATCCAAGCAATCCAAAGCATTCAGACTTTTGGACAACAAGGGAGATATTTCTTACAGCCTTTACAACTGGACACTTATAATAAATCTGGAAACGTTAAAAAAAAATCAGCAGGTACTGATGCACTGACCGTGGGGCAAGTACAACTCTAACCTCAGACCCCTGTGGACAGCTGAGAGCCACTGCCCCTTCGGCCCTCGTATTTCACCAGACTGTACATGGATCCCACAGAAGTCCCCTGCAGCAGGGACACGGCCGATACATCCTGGGCAGGGGATAAAGCTCAGGACCACGCTGTCACTGCACGCCTTTACCGCACGACTTTACCTTCGTGAGCTGTTTGAGGAGCAGCGGGTTGTTCTTCAACCTCGGAGTCTGCGCCAGGATCCGCTTCCTTTCGCTCTCCACATTTTCATCGGTATAGTTCTTCTTTACCTGGACGGAAACTTTGCCCTGTGTATTCAAAGGGAGGGTCACAGATGTGAGCACGCTTTTAGATATCTTCTAGAGATGAAGCTGACCTGAGGGAGTCATTTTGAAGATGTCAGAAAACGTTGGACTCATTTTCTCAGCAGCCTTTCTACTGATTCCCTGAACTCTTTATGAATAACTTTATTCTTGACTTGCTTTCTTTCGGGAACTGTGTGAAAGAACAAGTTTTTCTACAACTAGGCATAAGCAGCATATTCTCGCCAGTAATATGGACATGTCGTGGGAAACAAAAGCCTCATTGATACTATTATGGTCTAGCACGTTTTGTTATAATTAAAATATGTTCAAGAGACCATGGGAGGCAAGAGAGAAGAACGAACTTTTTGTTTTTGTTTTTGTTTGAGGGAAGGCCTCTCTATAGGGGAAGGCTAAGCAGAACATGAAGAATGAAGACATATATATATATATATTTAATTTTTTAAATTTTTTATTTTTCCAAAGTGAGAAGTGGGAGGCAGAGAGACAGACTCCCACATGTGCCCGACTGGGATCCACCCGGCATGCCCATCAGGGGGTGATGCTCTGCCCATCTGGGTCGTCACTTTGTTACAACTGGAGCCATTCTAGCACCTGAGGTGGAGGCCATGGAGCCATCCTCAGTACCCAGGCCAACTTTGCTCCAATGGAGCCTTGAGAGAGGAAGAGAGAGACAGAGAGGAAGGAGAGGGGGGAGGGGTGGAGAAGCAGATGGGTGCTTCTCCTGTGTGCCCTGGCTGGGAATTGAACCTGGGACTTCCACACCAGGCCAACGCTCTACCACTCAGCCAACTGGCCAGGACCTAAGATATATATATATTTTTTTACAGAGACAGAGAGAGAGTCAGAGAGAGGGATAGACAGGGACAGACAGACAGGATCGGATAGATGAGAAGCATCAATCATTAGTTTTTCGTTGCGCATTGTGGCATCTCAGTTGTTCATTGATTGCTTTCTCATATGTGCCTTGACTGCAGGCCTTCAGCAGACCGAGTAACCCCTTGCTTGAGCCAGTGACCTTGGGGTCTCGAACCTGGGTCCTCCGCATCCCAGTTCAATGCTCCCTTCACTGCGCCACTGCCCAGTCAGGCTAAGACATGTTTTTTTTATCAGTTAAATTTATTGAATGACATGGGTTCACCAAATCATACAGGTCTCAAGGGCACGACTGAAAGACACCATCTCCACAGGGCATGGTGCGCCCTCCACCCCAAGCAAGGCCTCTTCCTGTCCCCGTCTCCCTGCTCTGCCCTGTCCCCTCCTCCACCTGCCCCCCCCCCCGGCCATCACTACACTGTTGACTGTGTCTATGAAATACGCACGCGCGTATGTGTGCACATGTATTTTTGGGGGGCTAATTCCTGCACCCGTTTTCATCCAGGCCACTCACCCGCCCCCCCCCAGGCAGCTGTCCGTCTGTCCCCCATGACCCTGCCTCTGCTTCTATTTTGTCAGCTCAGTGTGTTTGTTAGATTCCTCACCTAAGTGAGATCACGGGGTACTTGTCTCTGTCTGCCTGGCTCAGGTCACTCAGCACAAGGCCCTCCAGGTCCCCCCGTGCTGTCCAGTGGGTCAGGTTTCCTTCTTCCTTTATGGCCGGCTGGGGGGAGTCCCACCCTGTGACTGCACCACAGCAAGGGTTTACTGAGAAAATGGATGCCGGGCGGGGAGAAGAGGCCCCCGTTCACCGTGGAAACCGAGTGAAAGAGGTAGGGTGGCACAGCCTGGCACGCCATGTGAGCAGCCCTTGGTGCTGTTTGATAAAGGTTTGATTTGAATCACCTATTTTTATATCGAGAACTCGTTTCACCGTATTGCTGAAGGAGAAGTGGGCCAGAGAATAAAATCAGCCCAGTAAACATGACAATCAAAAGAATGAGAAGTGCTTTAACAACTTTTATTTCTGCCAATTTTCAAAGTTTATTGCATCAGAGTGGTAAAAATGAACATCCTTGCTCGGCTGGTGGTGGGTGGGTGGTGGTGATGGGTGGTGGTGGGTGATGGGTGGTGATGGGTGGTGGGTGGTAGGTGGTGGTGGATGGTGGTGGTGATGGGTGGTAGGTGGTGGTGATGGGTGGTGGGTGGTAGGTGGTGGTGATGGGTGGTGGTGATGGGTAGTGGGTGGTGGTGGGTGATGGGTGGTGGTGGTGGTGGTGGGTGATGGGTGGTGGTGGTGGTGGGTGATGGGTGGTAGGTGGTGGTGGTGGGTGGTGGTGATAGGTGGTGGGTGGTGGTGGTGGGTGGGTGATGGGTGGTGGTGGGTGGTGGGTGGTAGGTGGTGGTGGATGGTGGTGGGTGATGGGTAGTGGGTGGTGGTAGGTGATGGGTGGTGGTGGTGGTGGTGGGTGATGGGTGGTGGTGGTGGTGGGTGATGGGTGGTAGGTGGTGGTGGTGGGTGGTGGTGATAGGTGGTGGGTGGTGGTGGTGGGTGGGTGATGGGTGGTGGTGGTGGGTGGTGGTGGTGGGTGGTGGTGGGTGGTAGGTGGTGGTGATGGGTGGTGGTGATGGGTGGTGGGTGGTGGTGGGTGATGGGTGGTAGGTGGTGGTGATGGGTGGTGATGGGTGATGGGTGGTGGGTGGTGGTGATGGGTGATGGGTGGTAGGTGGTGGTGATGGGTGGTGATGGGTGATGGGTGGTGGTGGTGGTGGTGGGTGATGGGTGGTAGGTGGTGGTGATGGGTGGTGATGGGTGATGGATGGTGGTGGTGGTGGTGGGTGATGGGTGGTGGTGGGTGATGGGTGGTAGGTGGTGGTGGTGGGTGATGGGTGGTGGTGGGTGATGGGTGGTAGGTGGTGGTGGTGGGTGGTAGGTGGTGGTGGTGGGTGGTAGGTGGTGGTGGGTGATGGGTGGTAGGTGGTGGTGGTGGGTGATGGGTGGTGGTGGGTGATGGGTGGTGGTGGGTGATGGGTGGTGATGGGTGGTGGTGGGTGATGGGTGGTAGGTGGTGGTGGTGGGTGGTAGGTGGTGGTGGTGGGTGGTGGTGATAGGTGGTGGGTGGGTGATGGGTGGTGGTGGTGGGTGGTGGGTGGTGGTGGTGGGTGGTAGGTGGTGGTGGTGGGTGGTAGGTGGTGGTGGTGGGTGGTGGTGATAGGTGGTGGGTGGGTGATGGGTGGTGGTGGTGGGTGGTGGTGGTGGGTGGTAGGTGGTGGTGATGGGTGGTGATGGGTGGTGGTGGTGGTGGTGGGTGGTGGTGGTGGTGGGTGATGGGTGGTAGGTGGTGGTGATGGGTGGTAGGTGGTGGTGGTGGGTGGTAGGTGGTGGTGGTGGGTGGTGGTGATAGGTGGTGGGTGGGTGATGGGTGGTGGTGGTGGGTGATGGGTGGTAGGTGGTGGTGATGGGTGGTGATGGGTGGTGGGTGATGGGTGGTGGTGGTGATGGGTGGTAGGTGGTGGTGGTAGGTGGTGGTGGTGGGTGGTGGTGATGGGTGGTGGGTGGTGGTAATGGGTGGTAGGTGGTGGTGGGTGGGTGATGGGTGGTAGGAGGTGGTGGTGGGTGGTGGTGATGGGTGGTGGGTGATGGGTGGTGGTGGTGGGTGATGGGTGGTAGGTGGTGGTGGTGGGTAGTGGTGGTGATGGGTGGTGATGGGTGGTGGGTGGTGGGTGGTGGTGGGTGATGGGTGGTGGGTGGTGGTGATGGGTGGTAGGTGGTGGTGGTGGGTGGTGGTGATGGGTGGTGGTGGGGTGGACATTAGGCTTTACATAGAAGCAGTTGCCACTGAGCAGGTTGCAATAGTTTCTCAGTTTTAGTTCGAAGACAGGTTTTATTGTAAATGGGTGTGAACTGTTGATAGAAACATGGTTTTTCTTCTTTGAATTATTAATAACTGGATAATATCAAAAATTAAACTAGTGCTTTTTTAAAAATTTTATTTTATTTTTTTATTTTTATTTTTTTAAAGATTTTATTTATTCATTATAGAGAGGGGAGAAGGGGGAGGAGCAAGAAGCATCAACTCCCACATGTGCCTTGTCCAGGCAAGCCCAGGGTTTTGAACCGGCGACCTCAGCGTTTCCAGGTTGACACTTTATCCACTGTGCCACCACAGGTCAGGCCTAGTGCTTTTTTTTTACATTGATGGAATAAACCCCACTTGTTTATGGTATATTATTCTTTTTGTATATTCCTGGATTTTATCTGTCTGTGGATACTCTGTTTGTGTTTCTGTGTTCATAAGGGATACTGAGTTCTTGTATTTTTTCTTCTGTATGAGAACAGTGATGGCTTCATAGAGACAGTTGGAAAATGCTCCCAGATCTTTCTCATTCTGGAAGAAATTAGGTAGAACTGATGCTGTTTCTTTTTTAAAATTTTATTTTTCAGTTACAGTTAGATTCAATATTATTTTGTAGACGTTTTAGCTGTGCAGCACAGTGGCTAGATAGTTATCAAGTGTATGAAGTGACCCTCCTCATAAACCTAGTCCCCGCCAGGCACCATGCATGGTTATCATAGGATTATTGACTGTATCCCCCGTGCTGTATACACAGAATTGATGCTATTTAAAAAAAAAAATTGTAAAGCCCTGGCCGGTTGGCTCAGTGGTAGAGCGTCGGCCTGGCGTGTGGAAGTCCCAGGTTCAATTCCCGGCCAGGGCACACAGGAGAAGCGCCCATCTGCTTCTCCACCCCTCCCCTGCTCCTTCCTCTCTGTCTCTCTCTTCTCCTCCCGCAGCCAAGGCTCCATTGGAGCAAAGTTGGCCGGGCACTGAGGACAGCTCTTTGGCCTCCACCTCAGGCGCTAGAATGGCTCTGGTTGCAACAGAGCGACGCCCCAGATGGGCAGAGCATCGCCCCCTCGTGGGCGTGCCGGGTGGATCCCGGTTGGTCGCATGCGGGAGTCTGTCTGACTGCCTCCCCGTTTCCAGCTTCAGAAAAACACCAAAAAAACAAACAAACAAACAAAAAAAAACGTAGACTTTATCAGTGAAATTATCTAGGCACGGCATTTTTCTTTTGGAGGTTTTAAACCATGCACAAAATGTCTTTAATGGAAATAGGATGTTTTGGGTCTTTATTCTGGTCACTTGCGTCTTTCTAAAAAAGTCTGCTTTATTTCACCTAAGGTGCCAAATTTATAGGCATAGAGTGGCTTTTACTCTTTGTGGGATCTGCAGTGATGTAATTAAATGATACTTTATAATGTAATAGAGGTAGAAATATGCAACTTCATACTTTGGCCTTACATTGAGCTTTATTTGAGTTGTATCAAAAGTCCATGTTAGTTACTCACCTTCTTGCATTTCCTGAATAAGTTGTACACTTTAGACACAACTTTATGAAGGACACAGTTTCTCAGTCTCCACGAGGTGGTCTCCAGACAGAAAAGCAGGAGGAGATAAAGTGAGCCCTGGACAGACAATGCAATCAAAAACTTTGCAATCCCATCCTCTCCAAAACTATAGACAGTGTCCTCCATAACTGAAAATAATAAGAGACAGCTTACTTTAAAATCCTATGCACAGTCTAAGATGACACCAAAGGTTAAGAAATACAGCATTTTACATGAGATTTAGAGAAGCACGAAATATGGATACTAAATAATTGTCTTCATGTTTCATTTGTCTCTCTTTGACCTTCCCTGATATTTATAGTTTAAAAGATTTCTTGCCAATACTTTTCCTTTACTTTTTACCAGTTTTGATAAGAGACCACCTTACTACATGCTCAAGAAATTTCAAAGGCTGAATGTGAGTAGAATGTGTGGTGATGAAATACAGCTAACCAAATAAAGGTATTTATGGCACATCCAATCATTAATATAGGCCACTCAAGATATCCTTACGTTCTTGTTTAAATACTTTTTTCCATTTAAGTATATACTCAGGAACAAAG
The DNA here is from genome assembly GCF_036850995.1 of Saccopteryx leptura. NCBI lineage: Eukaryota > Metazoa > Chordata > Mammalia > Chiroptera > Emballonuridae > Saccopteryx > Saccopteryx leptura. Next base: position 222,699,109 of record NC_089506.1, read on the forward strand.
CTGTTGGGCCACAGGGTAATTCCATGTTTAGCTTTTTGAGGAACCACCAAACTTTTCTGCAGCAGGTGTAACATTTTATATTCCTACTAGCAACAGATGAAGATAGCAATTTCTCCATATTCCCTCCCCCCCTTTTTTTTTTACAGAGACAGAGAGAGAGAGAGAGAGAGAGAGAGAGGGATAGATAGGGACAGACAGGAAGAGAGAGAGATGAGAAGCATCAATCATCAGTTTTTCTTTGCAAGACCTTAGTTGTTCATTGATTGCTTTCTCATATGTGCCTTGACCGTGGGCCTTCAGCAGACCGAGTGACCCCTTGTTCGAGCCAGCGACCTTGGGTCCAAGCTGGTGAGCTTTGCTCAAACCAGATGAGCCCGCGCTCAAACTGGCGACCTCGGGGTCTCGAACCTGGGTCCTCGGCATCCCAATCCGATGCTCTATCCACTGCGCCACCACCTGGTCAGGCATCTCCACTTTTGATTATTGTCATCTCAGTGTGTGTGAAACGACAGCTCATCATGCCTTCTTTGAGTGAATACATTTGACATGTAAGTTGTGTCAGTTTAAGATATAAGCAAGTTACTTTGATACATTTATATATTGTAATGATTGCTGATGTAGCAATATTGATCACATTGCATCATTACAGGATAATATTATTGTCTATGTTCAACATACACTGTCATGCATCACTAATGACAGAGATGTGCATGTTTAGAGCAGAACGTCGCCTGGCCATTTTGTCCTTGTGTGAAGGTCACAGAGTGCATGAACGTAGATGGTGCAGCCAGCCTGCTACAGACCCAGGCTGCACGGCGTGGCTTGTTGCTCCCAGGCTGCAGAGGTGCACAGCGAGTGAGTGTATGCATGCTGTAGGTGACTGTGATGTAATGGCGCACCTCCACGGGGCCCTTCTGCTGGACGGAGTTTGCAGGACTAGCAAGAGCTCTGAGTGGTCAGTGAGGGAGCGAGGCGTACATGTGGGTGTGGAGCACACTGCTGCACACTTCATACAGGCTGTGTGCTGAGGCTCTGAGTGGTCAGTGAGGGAGCGAGGCGTACATGTGGGTGTGGAGCACACTGCTGTGCACTGCTGGACACTTCATACAGGCTGTGTGCTGAGGCTCTGAGTGGTCAGTGAGGGAGCGAGGCGTACGTGTGGGTGTGGAGCACACTGCTGGACACTTCATACAGGCTGTGTGCTGAGGCTCTGAGTGGTCAGTGAGGGGGCGAGGCGTACATGTGGGTGTGGAGCACACTGCTGTGCACTGCTGCACACTTCATACCGGCTGTGTGCTGAGGCTCTGAGTGGTCAGTGAGGGGGCGAGGCGTACGTGTGGGTGTGGAGCACACTGCTGCACACTTCATACAGGCTGTGTGCTGAGGCTCTGAGTGGTCAGTGAGGGGGCGAGGCGTACATGTGGGTGTGGAGCACACTGCTGGACACTTCATACCGGCTGTGTGCTGAGGCTCTGAGTGGTCAGTGAGGGAGCGAGGCGTACGTGTGGGTGTGGAGCACACTGCTGGACACTTCATACAGGCTGTGTGCTGAGGCTCTGAGTGGTCAGTGAGGGAGCGAGGCGTACATGTGGGTGTGGAGCACACTGCTGTGCACTCTGCACACTTCATACAGGCTGTGTGCTGAGGCTCTGCTAAACCCACAAAAACATTTTCTTTAACAGTGAGTTAACCTTAGCTTACTGGACCTTTTTTCATTTAAACTTGAAAGATTTAAAACTTTTTGGCTCTTTTGTGATAACATTTAGTTTAACATTCCTGTATAAACACATTGTACAGCTGTACAAAAATATTAACTGTTTGTGTCCTCGTTCTATAAGCTATTTTTTGTTAAACCTTTAAAAATTTTACAAAATTAATATCCAAAATCCATTGCCTTTCTATATGCCAACAACAAAACATTAGAAAACGAACTCAAAAAAATAATCCCCTTCACGATTGCAACAAAAACAACAAAAATACCTAGGAATAAACATAACAAAGAATGTAAAGGACCTATATAACAAAAACTACAAAGCATTGTTAAGGGAAATTGAAAAGATACAATGAAATGGAAAAATATTCCTTGTTCTTGGATGGGAAGAATAAAAATAATCAAAATGACCATATTACCCAAAGCAATATACAAATTTAATGCAATTCTCATCAAAATTCCAATGACATTTTTTAAAGAAATGGAACAAAAAATCATCAGATTTATATGGAACTATAAAAAACCCCGAATAGCCAAAGCAATCCTAAGGAAAAAGAACAAAGCTGGGGGCATTACAATACCTGACTTCAAATTATATTATAGGGCCACGACAATCAAAAACAGCATGGTATTGGCAGAAAAGTAGACACTCAGACCAATGGAACAGAATAGAAAGTCCAGAAATAAACCACATATATATGGTTAAATAATTTTCGATAAAGGGGCCAACAACACACAATGGAGAAAAGAAAGCCTCTTCAACAAATGGTGCTGGGAAAACTGGAAAGCCACATGCAAAAGAATGAAACTTGACTACAGCTTGTCCCTGTGTACTAAAATTAATTCAAAATGAATCAAAAACCTAAATATAAGACCTAAAACAATAGAGTACATAGAAGAAAACATAGGTGCTAAACTCATGGACCTGGGTTTAAAAAAACATTTTATGAATTTGACTCCAAAGGCAAGGGAAGTGAAGACAAAGATAAATGAATCAGACTAAGAAGTTTTCGCTCAGCAAGAGAAACTGACAACAAAACAGACAGCCAACTAAATGGGAGATGATATTTTCAAACAACAGCTCAGATAAGGGCCTAATATCCAAAATATACAAAGAACTCATAAAACTCAACAACAAACAAACAAACAGTCCAATAAAAAAGTGGGAAGAGGACATGAACAGACACTTCTCCCAAGAAGAAATACAAATGGCCAACAGATATATGAAAAGATGCTCATCTTCATTAGTTATTAGAGAAATGCAAATCAAAACTACAATGAGATACCACCTCACACCTGTTAGATTAGCTATTATTAACAAGACAAGTAATAACAAATGTTGGAGAGGCTGTGGAGAAAAAGGAACCCTCATCCATTGTTGGTGGGAATGTAAAGTAGTACAACCATTATGGAAGAAAGTATAGTTGTTCCTCAAAAAACTGAAAATAGGCCTGACCTGTGGTGGCGCAGTGGATAAAGCATCGACCTGGAAATGCTGAGGTCGCCGGTTCGAAACCCTGGGCTTGCCTGGTCAAGGCACATATGGGAGTTGATGCTTCCAGCTCCTCCCCCCTTCTCTCTCTCTGTCTGTCTCTCCTCTCTCCCCCTCTCTATCTCTCTCTCTCTCCCTTTCTCTAGCCTCTCTAAAAAAAAAAGAATAAAATAAAAAAACAACAAAAAAACGACAACAAAAAACCCCCCTGAAAATAGAACTACCTTATGACCCAGCAATCCCTCTACTGGGTATATACCCCTAAAACTCAGAGACATTGATACGTAAAGACACATGTAGCCCCATGTTCATTGCAGCATTGTTCACAGTGGCCAAGACATGGAAACAACCAAAAAGCCCTTCAATAGATGACTGGATAAAGAAGATGTGGCACATATACACTATGAAATACTACTCAGACATAAGAAATGATGACATCGGATCATCTACAGCAAAATGGTGGGATCTTGATAACATTATACGGAGTGAAATAAGTAAATCAGAAAAAACTAAGAACTGCATGACTCCATACATAAGTGGGACATAAAAACGAGACTAAGAGACATGGACAAGAGTGTGGTGGTTACGGGGGGAAGGGAGGGAAGGAGAGAGGAAGAGGGAGGGGGAAGGGGACAAAGAAAACTAGATAGAAGGTGACAGAGGACTATCTGATTTTGGTGATGGGTATGCAACGTAACTGAATGACAAGATAACCTGGAGATGTTTTCTTTGAACATATGTACCCTGATTTATTGATGTCACCCCATTAAAATTAATAAAAATTTATAATTAAAAAATTTTACTTTTTGGCCCTGGCCGGTTGGCTCAGTGGTAGAGCGTCGGCCTGGCGTGCAGGAGTCCCGGGTTCGATTCCTGGCCAGGGCACACAGGAGAAGCGCCCATCTGCTTCTCCACCCCTCCCTCTCTCCTTCCTCTCTGTCTCTCTCTTCCCCTCCCGCAGCCGAGGCTCCATTGGAGCAAAGATGGCTCGGGCGCTGAGGATGGCTCCATGGCCTCTGCCCCAGGTGCTAGAATGGCTCCCTTTGTAGTGGAGCAACACCCCAGATGGGCAGAGCATCGCCCCCTGGTGGGCGTGCCGGGTGGATCCTGGTCGGGCGCATGTGGGAGTCTGTCTGCCTCCCTGCTTCCAACTTCACGAAAATACACACACACACACACACAAATTGACCCCTTGCTCAAGCCAGCGACCTTGGGCTCAAGCTGGTGAGCCTTGCTCAAACCAGATGAGCCCTTGCTCAAGTCTGTGACCTTGGGATTTCAAACCTGAGTCCTTCACATCCCAGTCCGACGCTCTATCCACTGTGCCACCGCCTGGTCAGGCCATAATTTTTATTATTCAGAGATTTCAAGAAAATGTAATTTCCTTGACCTTAGTAATCATACTTGATCCTGCACTGGTTCAGTGAAATAAAAATGACATTCCTTTTCTGTAGCTGCCTTTAATTTTTTGGTTCTACAAATAAGTTACACACACACAGTAAGTAGGTTTATTTATAAATTTTTGAACCACTCTGAAATATGAAAGCAGCCTAAAACACAGAAAATTTAGTAAAATGCTTTATTTTTTCCTGATTTTGATTTGCCTGTGAATTTGCCTTTTTAAAATTATTATTATTATTTTTTACCTTGAAGCTTAGTGGCCCAGGGAACTTGTTTAGTCTGCAGTTTAAGCAAGGAGTTCAGTTTTCTCGTTGGGAATACATAAAGTTGGGACCATGTTAACTCACTTGAAGGGTGCTGTGGAGGTCCACAACAATGTATGTTCAGGTCTCTTCACAGGGCAGAGTGACTGCAGTAACATTCCAAGTCTGGTGCTGACGTCAGGAGGTTTATCTCGGATTTGGTTTTAAGGCTTCACCCCCCCCCCCCATCTGTGAAAGTATCTCTGGTAGAGAAAAGCACTGAAAACAGCCAGCCTGTCCACCGGAAGGATGTGTCCCTCACCTTCCACAGTCTACGCTTACACAGGGACCTCTGCAAGGAAGAGGGTGTGTCTGGGGACCCGGGAGCCCCGGGGACTTACGGTTTTCACTGCAGTCCTCAGAGATATTTTGAAATCCTTCCAAACACAGTTTCCTTACTTCATAGTAATCAAAGAATTTCATGAGACTCATTGCGAAGTTGTAACTAGGAAGCGACATTAGCAGGCGATGTAGCAGGGTGCTGGCAGGGGTAGCACGTCCTCCGCCTGTGGTCGTTGGGTGGTGGGCACAGAAGGCAGTTTACAAGTGAGGTGGCACAGAACTGTACACGTGAGACTGCATAACCTTATTAACCAATGTCACCCCACAGGCTGAATGAAACATTTTGAAAAGATGACAGCGTAGCTTCCATTATAAGACAGCAGTGAAACTGCCATGACAGTACGCCTCCCAAGATGATTACACCTTTCTGAGAAAATCACCAACCTGGCAGGCGGTCCTTGAGAAAACACTCATCATTCTATCACTAAGCCTGTCCACCTTGACAGCCTGTAGGACAGACCTGTCACCTCCGGAGTTCCAGAGAAGGCCACTGACCATGAAGGGAGCTTGCAGGGCTGCAGGTTGCTCTGGGTGAGTGAGTGAGTGAGTGGGTGAGTGAGGGAGTGAGGGAGGGAGAGAGGGAGGGAGTGAGGGAGTGAGGGAGAGAGGGAGAGAGGGAGAGAGGGAGGAAGTGAGGAAGTGAGGGAGGGTTGAGTGAGCGGGAAGGCCTGGGACGTCCCTGAACACTGCTGTCGTGTGACAGTCACTGTCCCCTCCCCTGCTCTCCTCCAGGCGGCTCAGAAAGAAGAAACCTGAGTGGTCAGTCTGTCCCATGGAGAGGGTGTGGGCTCGGTGGACTGGAACAGGGGGCAGGACTGCCCAGGGGAGGCGAGGTCACCATGACAGTCAGCAGGGAGAGGACGGGGGTTTCGAGGTCAGTGGGAAGTCAAGGCAGAGAAGGAAAGAAACTTTGGGGTTGTCATGGCCACATGGCTCTTCCCCATTGGAGCAGTGGTGAAATTAAGAAACTGTGTGGTGTTTTTAATAAAAAGTGGGTGCTGAACACAGAGAGTCTAAGGAAGTGATGAATCAATATTATAACATTGGACATTTGTTTTTGTTCCGTTGATCCTGCCGGGCACAAAGGACCCTGGCACGGAACTGACAGACAACATACAGTGTCCTAGGCTTCACGTCATTACAGCCTGAGAACATTTCCGAAGGACGGGACAGCTGGCTCCACACTGAGGACATTTCCTGGGATGGCGCTCAGTGCGTGCTGAGGTGGCTCCATGGATGTTTCTTGGTATGAGATCTTCTGTCCTCAACAGAGAGCCGCAGCGATGGACTGGCATCACCATCAGCCAGCTCTGGGAGGCTGGGGCAGCCCCTGACGGTGTCGTGCTGGGGAGACAGGCTGCCCTGTGCCAAGCCAGGTCGGCGGCTGACTGACTGGGAGGTCAGCTGAGCCCTCAGAACTGAGGCGTGAGGACTGAGAGGGGTCTGTTGCCAAGCCCCACGGACACTGCTTCCACCAGGAAGGAGAAGTTCTTCCTGAGTCACCAGCCTCCCATGTCCTACATCATCATCTTCTGGGGACCGGCTGTACCGTGGCTCGGACGGCACAGGCAGAGCGCTGGCAGTGTCTACAGACGGCACCCACGTGCTGGGGCCGCCCCAACGGCTCAGGGATGAGCAGGAGCGCATCGCTCCCGCCGGGCACTGAGCCACCTGTGCGGGCTCAGGTTGTCCCCTCCGCATCTTACAGAGAGGAGCACAGCACTGGGACAGGCGGTGCTCGGCCGGCAGGCCAGGCGCCTCCTGCAGCGAGGGAAACGCCTACAGTCTGGAAGGTGGGTTCTGCCCCTGTGGGCAGAGCCGAATTGGCGAATACAGCTTGAAGTTCAGGCTTATACAATGTTCTAACACCAGAAACATCCTGTTTGTGATCACCCCAGCACCAGCCTCTTCAGATTTTGTCATCAGAGAAGGAAGAGGGTCGAGGAGAACCTCCTTCCTGGGATTCTGCAAGTCTGGTCTCGGAGGAAGGGAACCTGCTCTGATGAGGAGGGTGTGTCTGCTCCTATTTTCTCGTTTCTCTCTGAAAAGCCTTATCTCATCGGGAGGGCCAGGGTGATGTGCGGCCTGAACCAGGCAGCAGGCAGCCCACAGCACCCGGCGCCCCCCACCTGCCTGCTGGAGAGCGAGGCTGGGATTTTACAGCTGAAGGACCCCCGGGGGAGGGGTAACTCACAGAGGATCACGGTCTGCACTCGTGTCATGTGTGTCATGTCCTGTCGTCTGCTCTCTCTGGACTCTTTTCTCCCCCCATGTCCCCTTTCCCTCTCTCTGCCCACTTCTCTCTCTCACCTAACGCACTCCATCAATCTTGGCCGATGCCTCCCGAGCGCCCTTTCCCAGACTCCCGGGAAGGCCATGCTCCCCCCCCCCCCGCCCCGTGTCCTCCCCCCGTGTCCTCTCCCCGTGTCCTCCTCCCCCCAGCCCTCCAGCACCCCTCATCCGCCCGTCGCGTCGCCGGGGCGCAGGCTCACCGTAGTACTGCAGGACGCTGAACAGGATGATGCTGAAGACCGTGGAGAGGTAGTGGAAGAGGGTGAGCTTGATGAAGGCGGCGGCGCTGCTGGCGAAGAGGAAGGTGCCCAGGTACGTGAGCGGGACCGCGGCCCAGCCGTACAGCACGAGGATGAGCAGCGTGTCCAGGGAGTGGAAGTCCTCCACCAGCGCCTCCAGCTTCCGGCACTTGAACACCCCCTGAGACGGACGGACAGACGGACGCAGAGGGTAAGACCAGGGCGGGGCGGGGCGGGGCGCGCCACACCCCCATCCCCATTACGTGCGCGCCCAGAGCGGCTCATTGCAAATCGCGTCACCCCCGAAACACCGCTTTGTGCCCCTGCCATAAACACGGGCACCTAAGCCCTGTACTCTTACTGGTCACTGTCACCCTGTTCACTGACTCTTCTAAAGAAATAAGAAAAAATAGGTTTAGCTTATGGTTATAAGGACTATACTTCTATGTTCTGGGTTTTTTCCCGTTCAAAAGTATTCCTTTTTATTCCCTGCCCCCTCTAACCCCATGATTAAAGTCAAAGTAATTCTGTCTGTATTAAGCCCAACTCTGAATTTTCCCAGAAGAGAAATAAAGGGGAAAAAGCAAACGACCTAGGAAGTAGACTGTTTTCTGCAGATCTCCCCTGGGACCACTACACACACACACACACACACACACACACACACACACACGCGCACACATATATGAATGATATATAGCACCACATTAGACAGCCTCCTGGGTCTACGCTCCACCCCCAACCCCCTCATCATATCTACCTCAGCAACTCAGGGGCTTCCTCATTCATTCATTCCTTTCTTTTAAAAAAATATTATTGATTTATTTTAGAGAAGAGAGAGACATAAAGTTGTTGTTCCACTTGTTTATCCATTCTTTGGTTGATTCTTGCATGTGCCTTGACCGGGGATTGAACCCACAACCTTGGCCTATGTGGGAGATACTCTTAACCAGCTGAGCTACCCGGCCAGGGCTCACTGATTTCTTAATCCCTTTGAGAATCAGGAAAAGAAGCATACATTTAGAGTAGACCAGATCAGGAAGAGAGAAAGCTCCAGAGTTGTTAAAGAACTACCCAGAAATATATGTGTTCATAAGTGGTAGTTACAGTTTCTCTAAAGATAGCAAGGCTGCCCCTTTGTGAAGAATCACAGAGTTCTTTAGCAGGGTCACTAATAGAGGAAAAGAAAGATGATACATGAAGACACACACACTATCCTTAGATAGGGTGTGACTCAACATGATAAAAATGTAAATTCTCCCTAAATTATTCTAAATAGAAATACCAACAGGTTTTCTCTTTTTTTTTTTGGAAGTTAGACAAGCTAATTTTAAAATTACATGTAAACAAACAAAACATGTCAAGATAGCCAGGAAATGTCACAGAAAAAGGTTAATGGGGAGGTAAGACAGGTCAATACAAAAAACATAATTAAATGTATTATAAAATGAACATAATTAGGGGCCCTGGCCGGTTGGCTCAGTGGTAGAACGTCAGCCTGGTGTGCAGGAGTCCCGGGTTCGATTCTCGGCCAGGGCACACAGGAGAGGCGCCCATCTGCTTCTCCACCCCTCCCCCCTCCTTCCTCTCTGTCTCTCTCTTCCCCTCCCGCAGCCGGGGCTCCGTTGGAGCAAGGTTTGCCTGGGCACTGAGGATGGCTCTGTGGCTTCTGCCTCAGGAGCTAGAATGGCTCTGATTGCAGCAGAGCGACGCCCCAAGATGGGCAGAGCATCGCCCCCTGGTGGGAATGCTGGGTGGATCCCGGTAGGGCGCATGCAGGAGTCTGTCTGACTGCCTCCCCGTTTCCAACTTCGGAAAAATACACACATAAAAAATGAACATAATTAAAACAGATCGGTAGTGCCACATTAAAGATACATCAATGGAATGAAGAAAACAAAATATACTCAAATGCTTATTATCAGTTAAGATACATCACTGGTCTAGTCAGTGGGAAAGCAGTGTTTCATTCACGTCAGTGGGAAAAGACTGGCTTTCAGAAGAACGGGAGAACAAGGGGTTAGCTATCCAGGAGAAAACATAACCCTTACTTGGCTCTGAACGAGGAAACAGCACAGCAGGCTGTGCCTGATGCACAGTGGCCCACCTAGGGGCTGGGGTCCCCAGGGAACGTGACGGCCACAGTGTGTCTAGGCGTCCGAGAGCCCCCTCTCTCTCCAGAGTGATGCCGACAGCCTTCTGACCCTCAGTGAGACCAGAGGGAGGTGAGCCTGTCTTCCTTGCTCATGCCGTATCCACGCCTAAACCACAGACGCACTTACAGGAGCAGCTCAGTGTTTGCGAGTAAACCATCCCACCCGCTCAGGAAGGCGGGGTTTTCAGGTGCGTCCTAAACTTGAGGACCTAAAGGAACCTGGAGGTCGTGGAGATAGGCTCACAGACTGGATGAGAAGAAAGCCGCACCACGCAGCACCTCCGGTGACATAACTCATGAGGACAGTTACTGTTCCGCTTTTCTGAGTCTTTACGCGCGGGCTCAGGTGTGGGAAAAGGCAGAAACCGTTACGGGTCCCCACTGAGAGTCTCCTGGGGTGACAAGTGCAACGGGGTTGGAGCAGTTAGGTCCTCAGGGGTCTAGTCAGCTCAATCCTTATCCCTGGCAGAGGAGCAGCCAGGCCACCCGCTCTGTGAATTGGACAGGCAGAGAAACGGTGACATAAGAATCCTGGCGGCTAGGCGCAACAACAAAATCTTTCCTTTTTTTGTTGGGTCAAAGGACGAGTCCATTTGGTACCATTTCCAGAGCAAGGTAAGGGAGTATCTCCTTGAAAACCAGGGGTACTCAAGTCAGGTAAGCAAGCAAAGCTAAGAACCCAGATGGAGCACCCAATCTGAGAACCATTACGAGAAACTTTAGATGGAGAGGAGAGAGAGGGGGAGGGAGAGAGAGAGAGAACAACACTGCCTTTTACCCCCCCCCCCCGCCCAGAAAAGCAGAAGTGGAACAAGGTGTGAAGGCAGAAGCAACTGCAAAGGTAAGAGCAGAAAGACCTAACTCTCACTCACATCACCCAGGATGACCCAGGATGACTCTGAGTGTAGAAACGACAATTCAGGAACCCCAAGCAGGGTTCTGAAAGTGTTCTGTTCGAGTGAAACTGGCTAGGTCACTTATTTCTGTGAGCTTCAGTTTCCGTGCCTGCAAATATGATGAACTAACGTTGCTTCAGGTCATCGTGCTGTTGAATAATGTAACACATAAAAGAACACATGACTGGTAACCTTGCCCCTGAGCTGTAAATGGCAATGCTGGTACAGGTATTAATGGTGGGTGGTCTTATTTGTAGACCTATGAAGGATAAGTGGTTGTGCCAGCCAAGTTTCAAGAGCCAGAGAAAGGATGGATTCTTGGCATGGAGGTGAAATGACTCAGGGGTTTTCTGACGGATTCTAAGCCAGACTGCGTCACACTGAAGGAGGTAGCAAAGCCGGGGACCGTGCCTGGAGCAGCGCCCCAGCTGCTGTCCTGAAGGGGGGACTAGCAGCCCTCACAAAGGATGGCTGTCTTCCTTCCCACCGCGGGTGGGCTGGTGAGCTGTGGGCAGAAGAGGCTGGCAGGGGAGCACCAGCGGGGCTGTGCGCTGGCGAAGGACGCCCTGTGCCTCTCTCTGGACCCGAGACTTCTCTGCTCATGCTGTTTGCTCCCCACACTTCCACCACCGTCCCTGCGCCAGCCAGCCCAGTCCTGGGTCCCCCTGGTGAGCTGTGGGCAGAAGAGGCTGGCAGGGGAGCGCCAGCGGGGCTGTGCGCTGGTGAAGGACGCCCTGTGCCTCTCTCTGGACCCGAGACTTCTCTGCTCATGCTGTTTGCTCCCCACACTTCCACCACCGTCCCTGCGCCAGCCAGCCCAGTCCCAGGTCCCCCTGGTGAGCTGTGGGCAGAAGAGGCTGGCAGGGGAGCGCCAGCGGGGCTGTGCGCTGGTGAAGGACGCCCTGTGCCTCTCTCTGGACCCGAGACTTCTCTGCTCATGCTGTTTGCTCCTCACACTTCCACCACCAGCGGGGCTGTGCGCTGGCAAAGGAAGCCCGGTGCCTCTCTCTGGACCCGAGACTTCTCTGCACATGCTGTTTGCTCCCCACACTTCCACCACCGTCCCTGTGCCAGCCAGCCCAGTCCCAGGTCCCCCTGGTGAGCTGTGGGCAGAAGAGGCTGGCAGGGGAGCACCAGCGGGGCTGTGCGCTGGCGAAGGACGCCCTGTGCCTCTCTCTGGACCCGAGACTTCTCTGCTCATGCTGTTTGCTCCCCACACTTCCACCACCGTCCCTGCACCAGCCAGCCCAGTCCCAGGTCCCCCTGGTGAGCTGTAATCGTGGTGGGGTTCTGGTTCTCCTTCAGAACCAGTCCTAGGGTTCCTGTGCAGTAACTACAAGTTTTCTCATGGGTGTAAGAGCCAAATTGACTCCAAGTTTCTCCTTTTTCCTCCAACAACTAAATTTATCATGCTATGGTTTTGTTTGAGAATTTGCAGTTCATCCATGATAGTGGCGACTGGCATGCCACTTTATAATGATCTACTTCATTTCTGAGTTCATTGCTAGCCAGTGAACTATTGGAGGGCTGAGCTGTTACCCCATTCACCTCTAAGTCACAGCATCTGCTGTACAGAAAGGAGATTTACCTCTTTTACTTCTGTTTGCCCCTCTTACTGCATGGCTTCACATCTTTCTCACCTTCAAATGTGCACATCAAGCACGCTGCCAAGGCCACTAGTGAGCATATTCATTACACTAAAAAATGCTGAACTATCCCCTTAAGATCAGAAACAAGGCAGGGGTGCCCCCTTTCACCACTCTTATTCAACATAGTTCTGGAAGTCCTGGCCACAGCAATCAGATAAGAAGAAGAAATAAAAGGCATCTAAATTGGAAAAAAAGAAGTAAAACTATCATTATTTGCTGATGATATGATACTGTATATAGAAAACCCTAAAGTCTCAGTCAAAAAAACTACTGGACCTGATAAATGAATTCAGCAACGTGGCAGGATATAAAATTAATAATCAGAAATCAGAGGCATTTTTATACACCAACAATGATCTGTCTGAAAGAGAAATTAAGAAAACAATCCCCTTCGCTATTGTAAAAAATAAGTAAATAAATAAAGAAAGTGCCTAGGAGTAAATTTAACCAAGGAAGTTAAAGACTTGTACCTGGAAAATTATAAAACATTGATAAAAGAAATCAGGGAAGATACAAACAAGTGGAAGCATAGACCATGCTCATGGTTAGGAAGAATAAACATCATTAAAATGTCTATATTACCCAAAGCAATTTATAAATTCAATGCAATACCAATTAAAATATCAATGACATACTTCAAAGATATAGAACACAGATTCCAAAAATTTATATGGAACCAAAAGAGAACACAAATAGCCTCAGAAATCTTGAAAAGGAAGAATAAAGTGGGAGGTATCTCACTTTCTGATATCAAGTCATACTACAAGGCCATTGTACCCAAAACAGCCTGGTACTGGCATAAGAACAAGCATATAGATCAATGAAACAGAACTGAGAACCCAGAAATAAACCCACAGCTCTATGGACAACTGATATTTGACAAAGGAGGTAAGAGCATACAATGGAGTAAAGACAGTCTCTTTAACAAATGATGTTGGGATAATTGGACAGCTACCTGCAAAAAAATGAAACTAAACCACCAACTTACACCATTCACAAAAATAAACTCAAAATAGATAAAAGATTTAAATGTAAGTCATGAAACCATAAGCATCTTAGAAGAAAACATAGCCAGTAAGCTCTCCGACATCTCTTACAGCAATATACTTGCTGATTTACCTCCACGTGCAAGGGAAATAAAGGACAGAATAAACAAATGGGACTTTATCAAACTGAAAAGCTTTTGCACAGCTAAAGACAATAAGAACAGAATAAAAAGACAAACTACACAATGGGAGAACATATTCGACAATACATCTGATAAGGGATTAATAACCAAAATTTATAAAGAACTTGTAAAACTCAACATCAGGAAGATAAACAATCCAATCAAAAAATGGGCAAAAGAAATGAATAGACACTTCTCCAAAGAGGACATAAACATGGCCAACAGGCATATGAAAAAATGCTCAACATCACTAATCATTAGAGAAATGCAAATTAAAACCACAATGAGATATCATCTCACACCAGTCAGAATGGCGCTCATCAACAAAACAACACAGAATAAGTGCTGGCAAGGATGTGGAGAAAAGGGAACCCTCCTGCACTGCTGGTGGGAATGCAGACTGGTGCAGCCACTGTGGAAAACAGTATGGAGATTCCTCAAAAAATTAAAAATGGAACTGCCTTTTGACCCAGCCATCCCACTTTTAGGAATATATATCCCAAGAACACCATAGAACTGTTCCAGAAGGAGAAATGCACCTCCATGTTTATGGCAGCATTGTTTACAATAGCCAAGATCTGGAAACAGCCCAAGTGTCTGTCAGTGGACGAGTGGATTAAAAAGCAGTGGTACATATACCCAATGGAATACTATGCGGCTGTGAAAAAGAAGAAAATAATTTTTGCAACAACATGGAGGGACCTGGAAACTATTATGTTAAGTGAAATAAGCCAAGCAGAGAAAGAAAAATATCATATGACCTCACTCATCTGAGGAATCCGATGAACAATATGAACTGAGGAGTGGAACAGAGACAGAGGCAGGATCCAAGGGTCCAGAGGGGACACGGACAGAGGGAAGGGGGATGATGGGGTGATAGGATGGGACGAGAGCAGAAAAGCAAATCCTGGAGGGAAGGGGGGAAGGGGGATGTACTGGGGAACACGGGGGAGGGGAGGATGTATTCATGGGTACACTAGAACCTATGTAAACACAATAAATTAAAATAAATTTCATGTTAAAAGAAAAAGATGTTGAACTATCCTTCCATGCTCACTGTTCCTGCCACTTTCTCAAAGTCTACAATCAGGTGTCTGAGTCAAAAGCACTTCTGCTTCGCAGACCGAGCCATCTCAGATTTGGGTTATGAAAGTGTGTGTGTGTGTGTGTGTGTGTGTGTGTGTGTGTGTCTGTGTGGGGTGAATAGTAACAGAAGCTTCCATTAGGTATTGAGTCTACCCTGTTTGCTCAAGTCCAGTGTACTGGAGGGTGCAGTGTTGGGAACGGGTGGGCAGTGACAGACAAGTGACAAGTGACAGGCTGCAGTCCTTCAGGCAGTCTGGGCCAGGGCAGAATGCTGAGAATGACATGGGAAGCCAACCCAAGAGAGACGTCTCAAAGGAAAGTGTGTTCTCCAACTGGGAGGACCTGAGCAAGAACATTCCCACAGTGGTTTCCGCAACACAGTCTCTGGCACGAGACACCAAAGTGGTTTCAAATTGCTTCACAAGTTTTATTTTAGGAGGCAGGTAGTTTTTAGGAATTTCTGGTTGGTGACAAGGGAAAGGAGCCTTTGGGCGGTTTCACTCACCAGCAGCAGGCAGCAGGTGACGGAGAAGCAGATGAGATCCCACAGCAGAGCGGAGAGCCAGTACGTCAGGGCGGAGACCCCACTCACAAACTGGACGTGCTTGGCCTTCGTGGTCCTCTCGGTCACCGTCTGGAAGCCGAAGCTACTGGCCATGACAGCCAGTGCAAAAGCCAAATTTAAGACGATCTGCAATCCGGCTGCAGGCCTATCAAAGAGGAAATAAAAAAAAAAATGAAATAAATGACAAAGTAGAAGTGGAGACGATGGCTCCAGGGGCCGTTTCCTGTATGGACGGCGAGGCCGCGAGGGGCTCCGTGAGCTCTGCCGCAGGAGGAGAGCTGTACCTACACGGTGTACGTGCTGTACAGAGGGAGCGGCTGCGGCGCGTTGGCGACCTGAATGGACGCGCGGGGTCCGGAAAGGGACGTGAAGAGAATGTTGTCCAACACGGACATGGACATCGCGGCCGCGTGGTACGCCTCGTTATTGAACAAAATCGTTAACACTGTTCTGTTTTTCTCCACCTCAATGGCAAGCGCAACAATGGAGAAGTAGATGTACTCTTTACTCTCCAATATGGACCTTGTTACATTACCTGGAAAAAAAAGAAGGAAATCGGTCAGCGAGTCAACGTGTGATACGTCCCCGATGACTTCTACTGGAGAGGACCGAACGTTTGGGGTTTTTTTTGCTGTTGTCTCTTCCTCGTCCGACTTTTCACAATGGCTGTTTAAAAATCTGTCTTCTGGCCCTGGCCGGTTGGCTCAGCAGTGGAGCGTCGGCCTGGCATGCGGGAGTCCCGGGTTCGATTCCCGGCCAGGGCACATAGGAGAAGCGCCCATCTGCTTCTCCACCCCTCCCCCTCTCCTTCCTCTCTGTCTCTCTCTTCCCTTCCCACAGCCAAGGCTCCATTGGAGCAAAGTTGGCCGGGGTGCTGAGGATGGCTCCATGGCCTCTGCCTCAGGCACTAGAATGGCTCTGGTTGCAACAGAGCAACGCCTCAGATGGGTGGAGCGTCGCCCCCTGGTGGGCATGCCAGGTGGATCCCGGTTGGGCGCATGCGGGAGTCTGTCTGGCTGCCTCCCTGTTTCCAGCTTCGGAAGGATGAAAAGGAAAAAAAAAAAAAAAAAAAAAAGAAAGAAAAAAAAAATCTGTCTTCTATCTCATCATCTCCCCTACCCTATCACATTATAGTCTACAACCTGAAAAAACAGCAAATCACTAAGAATTTCTGGCTCTATTCTTGTCTAAAATAACCTTTTTTTTACAAAATAGTTCCGGTTCTTCTAGAATATTCTAAGAAATTTGCATGTCCATATACATTTTACTATTGGCTTGCCTATTTCTGCAAAAAGTCTGATGAAATTTTGATAGGAATTGCATTAAATCTGTAGAGTCTGTTTAGGGAGAAATGCTACCCTAACAACAATTTTCCAATCTGTGTCCTGGAAGAATCTCCCCATCTATCTATAAACTTGGTCTCCTTCAGCAAGTTTCACAGTTTCAGTCTACAGGTCTTGCATTTCTTTTCTTAAATTTAAGTATTTTATTATATATATATATTTATTATTTTTAATTTTTTTACAGGGACAGAGAGTCAGATAGAGGGATAGATAGGGACAGACAGATAGGAACGTAGAGAGATGAGAAGCATCAATCATCAGTTTTTCCTTGCGACACCATAGTTGTTCATTGATTGCTTTCTCATATGTGCCTTGACCGCGGGCCTTTAGCAGACTGAGTAACCCCTTGCCTGAGCCAGTGACCTTGGGTCTATGCTAGTGAGCTTTTTGCTCAAGCCAGATGAGCCCGCACTCAAGCTGGCAACCCCGGGATCTTGAACCTGGGTCCTTTCACATCCCAGTCCAATGCTCTATCCACTGCACCACCGACTGCTCAGGCTATTTTATATTTTGATGCTATTGTGAGTTTTGGCACTTTGTGGGTTTTTCCATCTAGGAATGTGTCCATTTAAGTTGAATTAAAAAAAATTCCAGTCTGAAAACCTCTGTCTTGAAGAGTGTTCACTTCATTTACATTTTTTATTTTTAAATTTTATTTAGAAAATTAAATTTAATAGGGTGACATTGATCAATAAGAGCACAAAGGTTTCATTCAGGTAAACATTTCTGTGGCATCTGAGCTGTGGATTATCTTGTATACTCATCACCCAGAGTCAAATCATTTTCAGGCATCGTATATTTGTCCCTCTTTACACCCTTCCCCCCACCCTTCCTCCATGTCCCCTCCTCCTGGGAACCACTTCACTTTTGTCTATGTCTGTGAGTCTCAGTTTTACATCTCATCTACAGTGTGTCCGTAAAGTCATGGTGCACTTTTGACTGGTCATAGGAAAGCAACAAAATACGATAGAAATGTGAAATCTGCACCAAATAAAAGGAAAACCCTCCCAGTTTCTGTAGGATGATGTGGCAGCATGTGCGCATGCGCAGATGACGACGTCACACCGTGTATACAGCAGAGCAGCCCACGGCCATGCCAGTCGAGATGTGGATGGTACAGAGAAAAGTTCAGTGTGTTCTGTGGCTCGCTAAATTCGAATCCATGACCAAAGTGCAACATGAATATCGGTGCATTTATAATGAAGTGCCACCAAATAGGAATAACATTACTCGGTGGGATAAGCAGTTGAAGGGAACCAGCAGTTTGGTGGAGAAACCCCGTTCTGGTAGGCCATCAGTCAGTGACGAGTCTGTAGAGGCTATACGGGATAGCTACCTAATGAGCTCTAAAAAGTCTGTGCGTGAGCCCACATCGAACTGCACTGAATAGGTATGAAACTGGGAGAGTTTTCCTTTTATTTGGTGCAGATTTCACATTTCTATCATCTTTTGTTGCTTTCCTGTGACCGGTCAAAAGTGCACCATGACTTTATGGACACACTGTATATGTGAAATTATACACTTCTTAGCTTTTTCTGATTTACTTATTTCACTCAGAATAATGTCCTCAAGGTCCATTCATGTTGTCGTAAATGACACTATGTCATCATTTCTTGTGGCTGAGTAGTATTCCATTGTATCTATGTACCACATCTTCTTTATCCAGTCCTCTATCGAGGGACAGTTGGGTTGTTTCCATGTCTTGGCCACAGTGAATAATGCTGCGATGAACATGGGGGTGCATGAATCCTTGCATACCAATATTTCAAGATTTTTGGGTAGATACCTAATTGAGGGATTGCTGGGTCATATGGTAGTTCTATTCTTAATTTTTTGAGGAACCACCATACTGTCTTCCATAAGGGCTGTACCAGTTTACATTCCCACCAGCAGTGAATGAGGGTTCCTTTTTCTCCACAGCCTCTCCAGCACTTGTTATGACCTGTCTTGTTGATAACAGCCAATCTAACAGGTGTGAGGTGGTATCTCATTGTAGTTTTGATTGGCATTTCTCAAATAGCTAGTGAAGATGAGCATCTTTTTTATATATCTCTGTCTATTCATGTTTCTTCTTCAGATAGGGAGAACTATCTGATCAGGAACTCTGCCCATTTTCCAATTGGATTGTTTGTTACTGAGTTTTGTGAGTTCTTTATATATTTTGGATATTAACCCCTCATAGAAGTTGTTGTTTGAAAATATCATCTCCCATTTGGTTGGCTGCCTATTTGTTTTGTTCTTGGTTTCTTTTGCTGTGCAGAAGCTTTTCAGTTTGATCTAGTTCCATTAATTTATTTTTGCCTTTACTTCCCTTGCTTTTGGGTCGAATTCCTAAATTGTTCTCTGTGGCTGAGGTCAGTAAGTTTAGTACCTATGTCTATGTTTTTCTCTATATAAGTTATTGTTTCAGATCATCTATTTAGGTCTTTGATCCATAGTGAATTAATTTTTGTGCAAGGGGACGTGTTGTAGTCAAGTTTCGTTCTTTTGCATGTGGCTTTCCAATTTTTCCCAGCACCATTTATTGAAGAGGTTTTCTTTACTCCATTGTGTGTTTTTGGCTTCTTTGTTGAAGATTATTTGTCCATATATAATATATATGTGGCTCAATTCTGTTCCATCGGTCTGTATGTCTGTTTTTCTGCCTGTGCCATGCTGTTTTGATTCTCATGGCTCTGTAGTATAATTTGAAGTCAGTAGTGTGATACCTCTGGCTTCATTCTTTTTTCTCAGAATTGCTTTAGTTATTCAGGGTTTATTATGGTTCCTTACAGACCTGGTGATGTTTTGTTTTATTTCTTTAAAAACCAGGTAGAGAAAGAAAAATATCATATGACCTCACTCATTTGAGGAATCCAAGAACACTGTGAACTGAGGAATGGAATTAAACCTGAAGGGAAGGGGGGAGGGAGGTGTTAAGAGGGGGGGAAGGGAGATGTTAAAGGGAATACGGGGGAGAAGGGATGCATTTGGGGAGACAGTAGAATCTATGTAAACACAAAAATAAAAAAAATGACATTGAGATTTTAATGGAGATTGTATTAAATTTGTACACACACACACACACACACACACACACACACACACATTTTAAGTGAGAGGCAGGGAGGTAGAGAGACAGACTTCCTTGTGCGCCTGACCAAAGCCCCCTACAGGGCTAAATTTCACACCACACTAATTTGGCTCTTTACCTACCCTCTGAAAGGTGATAGAATTTGCTGAAAATAAAAAGAACCTATAGCCAAAACACCTCTACTAATTATTAACTTTTGTGGTCAGTTGTCTTGAAGTGTACATTTTTTTTTTGCCTCTAAGATACTGGTAATTAGTAGAAAAAGAAAGAAATGGGTAGCTAAAACACTCAAGTCCAGTCCCTCCTTTGCACGTGACACACACAGGTTTTCTGTACAGTAGCTGTCTCTTCTACGGGCCTTACCTGGTACTTGGCGAAGTTCTTGATTCTTAGGCTCTAGAAAAACCTTCAGGCTTCTTATGAGATTCGTAGCCAAATCAGATTTTCCTGAAACTGAGTAAGGCACAATTGTTCGACCATACTGACCCAAATCCATTGTTCTGATGGGCTCATTAGAATATAAGCTGTTCGTGGTTAAGAGGTATGTAGTAACAACCAAAATGATGGATGTCTGTAGCAATATCAACTTCCAGTTGCGCCAACTAAACAGGGCTTTCTTTATAAACATGGAACGGAACTGCTGGCAGTAAAGTGGAAACTAAGAAAGAGAAGAGAAACATAGTACAATTGTTGGCGACTCAAGTAGGATATTCGTATTGGGAGCCATCCATATAAACAAAATCTTGAGGATGCGGAATTGGCTGATTGGACTCAGTGTATTGTTCCATGACAAGAGCCTGTGGCTAGTTGACTAGAGGCCAAAGTTAAGGGCAACACTGACACAGTTTTCCAGATGACTCAGGAACAGCCCCAAGCAACTTGCTACGAAAGAGTTTGACGGGTGCTTGGGTTGTGCTAAATACAGTGGCACCTGAGATACGAGTTTAATTCATTCTGTAACTGAGCTCGTAAGTCAGTCAACTCATATATCAAACAAATTTCTCCCATTTAAAATAACTGAAATAGATTTAGTCTGTTATAGCCCAGTGAAACATCCCCAAACCATCCTAAATTATAAAAAAGACATGTTTTTAATCAAGAAACACACATGTATACTTTACCAATGCATAACAAAATATATGAAATAAAAGAAAAAAGTGTTGTTTAGTACTGTATTCTTACCTGAGAGACAGAGTGCGGCTAACGGAGGCGAATGGAGGAGGAGGAGGGAGGGAGGAAGGGATGCAGGCACTGTAGACACATAAACTAAAACTGCACTTTCTTAACAGTAAGCGTAAACTAAAACTGCATTTTATTTACTTAAAATGAAACCACAAAAACTTAATTGTGAAAAAATGCACTTTCTTAACTTTAAACTTAACCTAAGCTTAACATTACATATTTTTCATTTAATCATCACCTGTTTTTGCCTTTTTGGCTGCACTTTCGGCACTTTCACTTGCAGGACTTTTTTTTTTTTTTTTGTATTTTTCCGAAGTTGGAAACGGGGAGGCAGTCAGACCGACTCCCACATTTGCCCGACCAGGATCCACCCGGCATGCCCACCAGGGGGCAATGCTCTGCCCATCTTGGGGCGTCGCTCTGCCGCAATCAGAGCCATTCCAGCACCTGAGGCAGAAGCCACAGAGTCATCCTCAGCGCCTGGGCAAACTTTGCTCCAATAAAGCCTTGGCTGCGGGAGGGGAAGAGAGAGACAGAGAGGAAGGAGAGGGGTACTTCTCCTGTGTGCCCTGGTCGGGAATCGAACCCAGGACTCCTGCACGCCAGACCAACGCTCTACCACTGAGCCAAACAGCCAGGGCCGACACTTGCAGGACTTTTAAATAAAAATCTATTCAAAGAGGCTTGCTTTTGCTGCCTTTTAAAATGTTACGGAAATGTGACAAAAAAGTGTCATTAAAAAGTGCTGAAGCATGACCAGTTGAAACTTTTTCTGGGTGTTTTTTTTTTCAATGAAACTTGAAAGCTTCTCCCACATTGCCAGCATGTCTTTAATTTCACTTGTAGAAATCACTTCCTCCGACTCTGCCTCCTCCTCACTACTGATCTCTTGCAGAAGCTCTGCATGTTGCATCATCTGTAGCTCCTTCAACTCTTCAGTTGAAAGTTCCTCCTCATGTTCCTCGATGAGCTCATTTACGTCACCCTCATCTACCTCCAGACCCATCGACTTTCCGAGGGACACAATCTCCTCCAATGCTTCTACCTGGGTCTCAGTCTCTGGTTTCAATCCTTTGAAGTCCCTGTCTGCAACAACATCAGGCCGTAACTTTTTCCATGCCGAGTTCAAGGTTCTTCTTGTAACCTCTTGCCATGCCAAGTCAATAATATGTAAACATATCACGATGTTGTAGTTATCTTTCCAAAACTCTCAAAAGGTTAGATTTGTATTCTCAGTCACCTCAAAGCAGCAGCAGAACAAGTGCTTTGTGTAAAGCTTTTTAAAGTTGGAAATGACCTGCTGATCCATAGGTTGCAAGATTGAAGTTGTGTTGGGTGGGAGGTAGAGGACTTTTACGAATTTGAACTCATTCAGAATGTCATCTGCAAGACCAAGTGGGTGCGCTGGAGCATTTTCAAGGATTAGTAATGCTTTCATCAGGAGTTTATTTTCTTGAAGACATTTCTTCACTGCAGGACCAAAGACGAGATTTACCCATTCAATAAAAAACTGCCTCGTAACCCATGCCCTAGCACTGGAATGCCACATAACCTGAAGTTTTTCTTTCAGAATCTTGTGAGTCTTAAAGGCTCGAGGATTTTTGGAATGATACACTCACAGTGGCTTTACTTTATAGTCACTGCTAGAATTTGCACACAATGCAAGGGTCAGACGGTCCTTCATGGGTTTATGCCTTTCAGCTTCTTTTCCTCTGCGGTGATGAAAGTTGTCCGGGGCATTTTTTTCCAAAACAATTGTTTCGTCACAGCTGAACACTTGTTGGGGGATATAGCCTTCCTTTGCGATAAGCGCAGCAAAATGTGCGATGTACTCCTCAGCTGCCTTAACATCAGCACTCGCAGCTTCACCGTGCCTCACCACCGCGTGGATGCCAGATCTCTTCTTGAAATTTTCAAACCAGCCATGACTTGCCTTAAACATATCTTCTGCTGCCTCTTTTGAGGTTGATGGCTCTTTCTTCTTCAAGTCGCCGTAAATAATACGTGCCTTTTCACATATTACAGTCTCCGTCACTGTATCTCCTGCCAGCTCTTTCTCTTTCACCCACACCAGCAGAAGCTTCTCTATTTCTTCATGGATATTTGTCCTTAATTGGGACAGAATTGTAATTCCTTTCACTGGATTTTTGCTTTTGATGACATCCTTTTGTTTAAGGATGGTACAAATTGTAGATGGATTGTGGTCGTAAAGCCTTGCCAGTTCAATCACTCAGACACCACGCTCATGTTTTTCTATTATTTCTTGTTTTACTTCTATCAACATCATTCTCTTCTTCTTCTCACCACTGTCCTTTACACTCACTTTCTTCGGCCCCATGATAGCACACAGAAAAAGTTAGTAAAAAATGCAAAAATGATGCAAGAACGAGTACAGTGCACAAGATTCGACTTGATTCTGCAGGTAACACGTGAGAAAGAACAAGATGCTGGTGTTGTGCTGCCGATACTGGACCCGTGTGCCAATGCACCAACTAGCGGCAACTTCCTGAATCACAACTCGTATCTTGGAATTTCTCTCAGGTCTCGAACGAAAATATGAACCAAGTCGCAGCTCATATCTTAAAAAATTTGTATGTTGGTCTGCTCGTATCTAAAGGCACCACTGTAATAACCACAACACTGTATCATTAAAAATGACAAAGATATAATACAAATATATTCTTGAATGGGATCCAAGAAACAAGAAGATAGGATGAAAAGATTTATCTGTGTAAGGCGTTAAGGGAAACAATTAAAATCTGGTTTCTGATCTAACTACACGGAAAAATCTCATCCTAATTTTATTCACTAATATACTTGTCGTACTGATTAGAAAACCTAAATTACATTTCTCTTCTTATTAAAACCATAATCTTTTTATTTCTCCATTGAAAAGGAAATATTCCCGTGAAAACCATATGGAAATACTGTCTTTTGTTATGTTTTAATACCTCAACTATGACTGATAGTGGAAAAATGCCATAATCTGATCAACGAGTATCATCTGATCACAACTGTCCTAACTCTTGGGTCTTGTCTTAGATCTGAACAAAGGAAGAATTTATGAGAATATAAATGAGAACTTTTCAATGTGATTCTGCAAAACAACAATGGTGAGAAGAACAGCTGTCCTTCACCTAGAACCCACTTCTCCTAAGTCAGAAGATCACATCTGGCTGCATCTTCTATGGCTAAATTCCAAACATTTTTAAAGTTCAGATATTAAATAAAGTGTGTGTGTGTGTGTGTGTGTGTGTGTGTGTGTATGTGTATATCTCATAACCAAGACAAACGTACTATTTAAATTTTTAGTAAATAGGCTTACTCCAGTATTAAATTCCATGGTAGCAATTTCATTCAATCTGGAAAAAACTGGTGTATCATTGTTTCTGTCCATAATCATATTCTTCTTAGTGTCTTGTCTTATTTCTTGATCCTTCACCAAAGGTGTCTGGGTCGTCTGCTGATCCGTTTGGGAATGGTCCGGCTTATTGACCCTACATGCACATAGGTACACACACACAGTCACAAAACATTCCGTCTCGACTAGAGCGTCCACCAGTTCTATGTGGGGAATGTCAAACAAGGTTCCAAATGTGGAAGACTCCCTCATCTTTCTGACAGATTGTCAAGTGGATTGGTTTCAAGCAGCACGGTAACAGTGGTTCCCAACAAACCTATCAGGGGACGAATTGCAATTCATGGAAAAGTTTCAACAATTCAAAGGAATGGCTTTATCATGAGAAAAAAAATTATGATGTGATGTATGTTGCATTAAGCTGAACTTAATCGAGTTAAAGGACTTAACCTTTTAATCAAAGGTAATAACTCTATTTTGAGGGTTAAAATGTTCTTTATGGAATGATGGGGACATTGACTAGTAGGGTTTTTTTTTTAAGTTTATACATTTCCCACTACTGTCTATTTCTGAAATTGGGTCTTTGGGTGTAGATATTTGAGAAGAAATAAAAGATATACACAAGTAATTATAATCTGAGGAGAAAAATTCTAGGTATAATAACAGTATACTAAGAAACAGAAAAGGTTAATTATATCAAAGAGGTAAAGCACTTGGTGGAAAATACATTATTTAAAAAATGTATTTTTTTCTAAGCCACAGAATTATCAAAATCAAAATATAAATAAGTGAAGGAAAAAATTCCTATTACCTAGAGAGAATCCTGATGAGATCTTTTCTTCACACATGTACAAACAGGCACAAACATATACACATAAACATACACAAACATACATACACTCTCTTAAAAGTGGCATCCAAACTGTATTTAGTCTATCTTCATAATTACTGATATATTTGGGTTTATACCTAACATCTTGTTTGTTTTCTACTTATCTTAGTTTTATTATCTAGCTTTATTGAAGCATGATTGACAAATAAAAATTATATATCCATACTTATGGTATAGAATATAACATTTACATATGTGTATACATGGTGAAATGATTATCACAATAAAGTTAATTAACACATCCATCATCCCAAATAGTTACAGTTGTCTTTTTGGTAATAAAAATACTTGTGATCTACTTTCTTAGAAAATTTCAAACTTGCAATTATTACTCAATATAATTATCATGTTGTACTTGTGGAGACTTGTATGTCTCCAGAACTTGAAATCATCTTATATCTGAAAGTCTGTACCTTTTAACTAACATTTCCTGTTTCTATCTTCTACACCCTGGTAACCACAATTCTACTTTCTGATAGAATAAGTCTGACTTATTAAGAGTTCACATGTAAGTGAGATTATAAAGTATTCGTTTTTGGTGTCTGCCACATCTCACTTAGCATAATGGCCTTGCAGTCCATCCATGTTGGTGTGAATGGCAGGATTTGTACAAATAATGCAATTAAAACATGGGGAGGGGACCT
This sequence comes from Saccopteryx leptura, assembly GCF_036850995.1. Lineage (NCBI taxonomy): Eukaryota > Metazoa > Chordata > Mammalia > Chiroptera > Emballonuridae > Saccopteryx > Saccopteryx leptura. Next base: position 222,724,899 of record NC_089506.1, read on the forward strand.
GAGCAGACACTTCTCCCAAGAGGACATACAAGTGGCCAACAGGGATATGAAAAGATGCTCATCTTCACTAGCTATTAGAGAAATGCAAATAGAATGGCTCCGGCCGCAACAGAGCAACGCCCCAGATGGGCAGAGCATCGACCCCTGGTGGGCATGCCAGGTGGATCCCGGTCGGGCATGTGCGGGAGTCTCTCTGTCTCCCTGCTTCTCACTTCAGAAAAATACAAAAAAAAAAAAATCAAAACTACAATGAGGTACCACCTCACAGCTGTTAGATGGGCTATTATCAACATGACAGGTCATAACAAGTATTGGAGAGGCTGTGGAGAAAAAGAAGCTCCCATTCACTGCTGGTGAGAATGTAAACTGGTACAACCATTATGGAAGACAGTATGGTGGTTCCTCAAAAAACTAAGAATAGAATCATCAGATGACCCAGCAATCCCTCTACGGAATTATCTACCAAAAAAACTTAAAAATGTTACGTAAAGACACATGCACCCCCATGTTTATCGCAGCATTATTCACAGTAGCCAAGACATGGAAACAACCAAAGTGTCCACTGATGGATGATTGGATAAAGAAGATGTGGTGCATATATGCAATGGAACACTACTCAGTCATAGGAAAATATGAAATACTGCCATTTGTGACAACGTGGATGGACCTTGAGAATATCATGCTAAGTGAGATACGTCAGAAAGAAACATATGATTTCACTTACATGTGGTATATAAACCTGAAACTCCCGGACACAGACAACAGTCTGGTGGTTCCCAGAGGGAAGGTGGTGGTGGGGGTACTATGGGAAAAGGACCCAAATACATGGTGATGGAAGATGATTACACCGTGGGTGGTGGGTACTAATGTAATATACAGATGATGTATCATAGAACTGTACACTTGAAAACTATATAATTTTATTAACCAATGTCACTCCAAAAAATTTAACTAAAAAATAAAATTAAATTAAAAAGTGGAAAAAAAGGGTAAGAAAGGCAAACATTGAAACAATACCCAGGAAAGACAGGCTAGGTGACAGGCTAGGTGTCATGGTCCAAGATCTTAACCTTTGATAACATTCGCAGGCAGAGTATCTATTGCAGAGATAATGGCTCTAAATGAAAATTAATTCCCTCATTTTTCTTACCTAAGAACACTCTTGAGTATCTATCATGTGACAGACATTGTCTGAGGCCCCAAGTCAGTATATAAGACAAACACAGTCCCTGCCTTTATGGAGCTCGCTCTAATTGTGACGAGAAAGTAACTTTTTTTATAATTTGCTCCCCACCTACTTTTTCTGGAGACAGAGAACAGAACACTTTAATGAATGGCCAATAGGCCCTTTCTTATTATAAATTATTCTTATCATAATTTTTATCATTAATTAATGAAGTGGACTCTTTATTTCAGTCTTTTGTGAACTGAATTCTATGAATAAATCACTTCAGGTTAACTTTGATACACTGACAATATTAATTTAAATCCTCGAGGCTGATAGAATCAAGTCGAGACGTAACTTCATCATAATCTTATCAGAAGAAGGACATTTTGTGAGACTTTTGACAGATTAAACACCTGACTCTGCATGGGACAGCCCCAGCTGCCTGGGTGTTTCCTTTTAAACTTTTTCCAGTGCAGGAAACACTAAGTTATGGAAACAAGGTTATGTCAAAAATTTAAAGTCCTTTCTAGTACAGATTTCAAGTTAGAACTAGACATTTTCCTGTGATGATACCAATATGAATTCTTTCTTTCTCTTGATTCACTTTTAAATTCTCAACCAGAAAAAACAAAAAACAGAAAAGCATATGATCAAGGTTGAAGCTCAGTGTTTTACACTCTCGACCGCGTGTACAGAAACACACTAGCATAAACATCAACGTATTTTAAAAATACACGACTAAATTTTTTGAATGCAAATACGGTGGGGTTTGTCCTTGAGGTTATGCAGACCTTTAGGTGTTGAATTTTTTTGAAGGTCACTGTTACTCACTTCAGGAAGACTTCTTCCATAGTGGTGATCGACACATCAAAGCGGGCAATGCCCAGCTCTCTCTCTCTCTCCTTCATATCATCAAACAGAGCTTCAAACCTGCAGGAGAGGAGGAAGAAAAAGGGAAGTACTCACACTAATCTGGATACCTTTCATTTTCTCTTTTTAGTTCATTTTATTTTCTAGTATATACAATTTCTCTCTCTCTCTCTCTCACACACACACACTGAAATACTGCTACTCAGCCCGAGGATGAAATACTGCCACACGTGGGATATAAAATGAAAAGCAAGAAATGAACAAGCAAGATAAACAAACAGAAACTGACAGACACGAACAGCAGTGTGGCTGGTGACCAGAGGGACAGGGGGCTGGGGTGGTGAAACCAGTCAAGTATACAGTGATGGGAGATCTGACTTTGGGTGGTGGGCACACAACGTAATACACACAGCTGATGTATCACACAATCGTACACTTGAAACCAATATGGTCTTATTAACTATGTCACTCGAATACATTTAATAAAAAAATGAGCGCTTATTTTTCTTCATTTAGTACTTCATTTCATTCACAATTGTTTTCTTCCCTATTGTTTTAAGTTATTTTATCGTGATTATATATATATATATATGTCATTAAATTTCACCTTTCATGGTTTTATGTATACAGTTGAAGCAGCATTGAGCATATTCACAATGCTGTGCAACCATTACTACCAGGAACTTCCAGAAAATTTTTACAATTCCAAACAAGAACTGCATACCCATTAAACAGTAATTCTCTATTCCTCTCTTCCCTCAACGTGACCTGAACTTTCTCTCTCTATGAATTTGCCTATCCTGTGTGCCTCATATAAATTAGGATCACACAATATTGGTCCTTTTTTTTTTTTTTTTTTGTATTTTTCTGAGGTTGGAAACAGGGAGGCAGTCAGACAGACTCCCGCATGTACCCAACCGGGATCCACCTGGCATGCCCACCAGGGGGCGATGCTCTGCCCATCCGGGGTGTTGCTCTGTTGCAACCAGAGCCATTCTAGTGCCTGAGGCAGAGGCCATGGAGCCATCCTCAGCACCCGGGCCCACTTTACTCCAATGGAGCCTCAGCTGCGGGAGGGGAAGAGAGAGACAGAGAGGAAGGAGAGGGGGAGGGGTGGAGAAGCAGATGGGCGCTTCTCCTGTGTGCCCTGGCCAGGAATCGAACCCTGGACTCCTGCATGCCAGGCCAATGCTCTAACACTGAGCCAACTGGCCAGGGCAATATTGGTCCTTTTGTGTATGGCTTATCTCTCTGAGCATAATTCTTTCCAGATTCATCCATATTGTAGCATGTCTCAGAATTCTATTACTTTTTACAGATGAATAACACTCGTATGGATATACATTGTATGGATATACATTCTGTCAGTGAATATTTGGGTTGTTTTTCTACCTTTTGGACTTTGTGAATAATGCTGCTATGAACATTAGTGTGCAAATATCTGTTTGAGTTTCTGCTTTCAATTACTTTGGGAATCAACAAGTGGGATTGCTGGATCATAGAGTAATTCTATGTTTCACTTTCTGAGGAATCTCCATACTGTTTCCTACAGCAGGCACCTGGTTCGACATTCCCACAGCTACGCATAGGGTTCCGATTGCCCCGCATCCTTACCAACCATTCCCACAGCTACGCACAGGGTTCCGACTGCCCCGCACCCTTACCAACCATTCCCACAGCTACGCACAGGGTTCCGACTGCCCCGCACCCTTACCAACCATTCCCACAGCTACGCACAGGGTCCCGACTGCCCCGCACCCTTACCAACCATTCCCACAGCTACGCACAGGGTCCCGACTGCCCCGCACCCTTACCAACCATTCCCACAGCTACGCACAGGGTCCCGACTGCCCCGCACCCTTACCAACCATTCCCACAGCTACGCACAGGGTCCCGACTGCCCCGCACCCTTACCAACCATTCCCACAGCTACGCACAGGGTTCCGACTGCCCCGCATCCTTACCAACCATTCCTACAGCTACGCACAGGGTTCCGACTGCCCCGCACCCTTACCAACCATTCCCACAGCTACGCACAGGGTTCCGACTGCCCCGCACCCTTACCAACCATTCCCACAGCTACGCACAGGGATCCGACTGCCCCGCACCCTTACCAACACAGCTTTCTGTTCTGCTTTCCTCTAAGGAGTGGTGACGTTGGACACCTCTTCATGTGCTTATCCACAAACTGTACATCTTCTTTGGAGAAATGCCTATTCAAGTTTTTGGCCCAATTTCACTTTAGGTTTTTTGTTTGTTTTTTGAGAGAGAGGCAGGGAGAGAGAGACAGGAACATCGAGCTGCTTCTGTCTGTGTCCTGATCGGGGAATTCAACCAGCAACCTTTGTGCTCCAGAATGATGCTCCAACCAACTGAGCTATTCAGTCAGGGCTTAATTTTTTTTAATTGATTTATTTTTAGAGAGACAGAGAGAGGAGGGAGGTGGGAGGAGGGAAGCATTCATTTGTTTTGTGCTCCATCGTGCATTCTTGGTTGTTTCCTGTGTGTATCCTGACCAGGGATTGAACCTGCAACCTTGTCATTTTGGGACGATGTTCTTAACTGATCGAGCTAACTGGCCAGGGCCTAGGCGCTTTTGTTTTGTTTTTAGACAAATATTCAATATTGTTCTGTTCCATAATAATTTCTGGCTAGCAATGGGGAAATGTTTAGTAGATTTTTCTTCACTGCAATGCTTATTGTCAAAGAAATGGAAATAGAGACCTTCGCTTTAGCAAATTTCTCCCACTGTGACAATATTTGGTATAAATTCCTTTATTCTTCTAAAAAATTATCAATTTAATTTTTTATAAGTGTTAAGGACTATAGCTACTTTATAATTTATTCACATGTAATAGCTACATCAAATGGAAATCGTGCTCAAAGTACAGGAGGTATACATCATTAAATAACAGAAAACGACGTTGGGGAAGCAGTGGCAGAGCCCGGGGAGACCGACTCAGAGAGTGAGGTCACGTGTGTGACAGTTTGTGAGCTGTGGTGCAGGCACATGAAGGATTCCAAGAATAGTTTTACCAGGAAAAGTTTACATTATTTTAGGTTGAAAAGATCTTCAGAAACTGATTCACTTCTTAAACACACCTCTCATTCCCAGTGAGGGACGGGACTACTAACTCTACGTGGGGTCACCCTCAGAGACGTGGGCTCAGAACCTCCATCTTTACATTCCCTCCATGTTTGAGGCTGAACTCCATCTCCATCTAGCGTCACCTGGCTTGATTGGTCCTTCTTTTATCCATCAGTTCAGTCTGACCCCTCTTCCTATGACAACTATTTACATATTGTGTGTGTGTGTGTGTGTGTGTGTGTGTGTGTGTGTGTGTGTGTGAGAGAGAGAGAGAGAGAGAGAGAGAGAGAGAGAGAGAGAGAAAGAGAGGGAGCAAAGGAGCGAGATGAGAAGCATCAACTCGTAGTTGTGTCATTTAGTTGTTCATTGATTGCTCCTCATATGTGCCTTGACCCGGAGGCTCAAGCCAAGTTAGTGACCCCTTGCTTAAGCCAGTGACGTTGGGCTCAAGCCAGTGACCTTTGGACTCAAGTCAGCGATCCGGGATCATATGGATAATCCTGTGCTCAAGCTGGCAATCCTGTGCTCAAACCAGGTGAGACTGCACTCACGATGGCAACCTTGGGATTTTGAACCTGGGTTCTCAGTATCCCAGGTTGGTGCTCTATCCACTGCACCACCACTGGTCAAGTTTTGAGGTCATTGTTTTCTTATTTTTGAATCTCCTCAATAGAATCCCTACCCCACTATGTTCAAGACCCATACACTCTATTAAGGATTATTGCATCATCATCATCATCTTTTTCTTATAATGTCTTTGATTTTAGTACCAGGGTAATACTGGTCTTATAAAACAAGTTGGGAAATGTTCCATTTTCTCTCATTTCTAGAACAGTTTGTACAGAATTGCTATTTTTCCTTTATTAAATGTTTTGTAGAACTCATCTGTGAAGTCAGCTAGTCCCAGAGTTTTATGAAAATGTTTTAAAGTATAAATTCAATGTCTTTAATAAATAAAGAGATTTTCAAGTTAATTTCTTCCAGAGTCAGTTTTAATTTGTATCTTTTCTCTCTCTCTCTTTTTCCTGGTCCATATGATTGAAGTTTTACTAAATTCACCAGTTTTCTCAAAGAACCAACTTACAACTTTGTTTAAAAAATCTCAAGTTCACTTTTGTTAGTCATATTTTGGAACATAGGCATTGAGGTTGCAGTATTTTTTCTAATCTCTTCCTCATGTCTATGTAAGTGCGCAGGTGTAAAACATTCAGAGCTGTTCCCAGTCCAAGACAAGGAAACAATTAAGCCATCAAAGTTTTGGAAATAACCAAGAACCCTCTGTCATTTTATTCTTTTCCGACTATAGTGAAGTATTCTGTGAATAAATGGGCTATGAACATTTTATTCTTTTTAAAATCTTTTTGAATAATTGGTTTAAAATTATTTTGTGCAAGAAAAATTCATTCTGAACTAATCTACTTTCCCCTCGGTTCATGGTTTGCATTTTGTGCTCGACTAGCCCCACCCGCTCTCCACAGCACAGAAATCCACATCTAAGGTGCTGATCCTCATCTGTGCCTCAGAAATTCTTCCTCTTTCTCTCTTCCATGTCCAAAATATTTAGTGGGAATACAGGATGAAAATATTACCTTTACCTGAATCCTTATATTTCGTATTTTATCCTTAATGATACACTCATTATTCTTGTTTTCTTCTGATAGTGTCCTTTGTATTCAGACGACACAGGGCGGCAGATGGAACGTATTCAAGTGGCTTCTCTCACGTTTCTTTCAGTGACATGATGCCCCTCCAGATTTATAATGACTAGACGGTGCTGAAAGTACCCAACGAACGCCTGTCCTCTCACTCTGCAGCAAGAGTGCTCCCAGAACACACATCCGGCCGTGGTTTCTTTCATGTCCTCCGTTCTCCCTCCGCTGTCTCCACAGCCTACTCATTCCTGCTTCTTGAGAAGGTTCAGGTATACTCTCGGAATCAAAACAGCTCACAGGGAGCCCTTCCTCTTCTTTTTATTCCTATTGCAGGTGCAGATGTTTATTTTCATGTCTTTATTTATTAGGATCTTGGGTGCCTGACTCCTGGTGTTCCCCTTCATTCCACCAGGACCTCTGCACCAGATGGGAGCAGAGCAATGTCCTCGGAGTTCTTCCTCTCTTCCCGGGCAGGGCAGCCCTCTTGCACTTATGGAGTATCTACACAGTAATAACTTCAGACAAGAATATGAAAATCGTGCACTCCTGAAGGTCAGTGATGACCAACACTCTTAGCTGGGATGGGAGTCCCGGCTAGAATGTCAATCCCTGTCTCTCCCCTCTAGAATTAATTTGCCTAGCCACTGAGGTCAAACTCACTGTTACATCTATGTCCTTGTCACTTTTTCTCCAAGAGTTGTTATTTAAGCTACTTTCTTCATACACCATCTTAATATTTCCTTGGATTTTACCATACATAAAGTGTGTTTACTATAGCCCTGGCCAGTTGGCTCAGTGGTAGAGTGTCACCTGGCGTGTGGATGTCCCAGGTTTGATTCCCAGTAAGGGCACACAGGAGAAGCAACCATCTGCTTGTCCACCCCTCCCTCACACGCCCCTCCTGCAGCCATGATTTGATTGGTTTGAGCACAATGCCCTGGGTGATGAGAATGGCTCCATGGAGCCTCCACCTCAGGTGCTAAAAACAACTCAGTTGCAAGCATGGCCCCAAATGGGCAGAGCATCGGCCCCAGACGGGGGCTTGCTGGGTAGATCCCAGTCGGGCGCATGTGGGAGTCTGTCTCTCGATCTCCCCTCCTCTCACTTGGGAAAGAAGAAAAATAAATTGTTTACTATGAACATCTTATTATTAGCTATCCTTTATTAATACTAGGAAGCTATAGAAAATAGGTGGCAAACCTCCTCCCCCACAAAAAAACCAAAATTCCCAGAAAGAAAAACATCAAGTGAGCCCTGAATAAACTTGAAGTAGTGAAACAATCCCCTGTTCAGCGAGAGAAATCTTCAGCTATGAACTTCTCGACTCTGGCCAGCAAATGACAGCACACTTGGAGACGGGGCTCATAGCAAAGTACTATTCACTGAGCTCGGAAAATTAAAAACTAATTTTTGGTCACTGAAACTATCCATCTACAACTCTCTGAATCTATACCTGTGTATGTGCTTTTTGGGTAGGGTAAATGATAATTTAGCTCCAGTGTATTTTTCCAAGGTGGCATCTGGAATGTGACACTGAATCACTGCAGAGATCTTTCCAACATCACACTGTGGTTCAGTCTCCATGACTATGTGATATGCAGCACCTGAGAGAAATTGTTCAGAAGACAAAAGGAAGAAGGTTTGTACTTTTTTTTACCTTGTCAGACCAAGTTCGGTTCTCCATGGTCCAGGTCACCTAGGTCCGCACGGAAGGAGACATAGCATGTCACAAAAGCTTTTGTTTTGACTCTACCGAGGCTCCCACCTAAAATTCCCAAATGTTGCTCCAAGAACCAAGATATTGAGTAAGTAGTAACTTCCTCTGTAATTTCAATAACTTTTGTAGTTAAACAATAATAAGTGTACAGATACAGTAGTTCTATGATGAAAGTCCTCTGTTCTGGCTACTTAGAATTTTTGAAACTGGAATATTAATAAATATTTATATAGTATCACTGGTTGCCCATTGTGTACCAGGTATTAATAGACCCTGGGGATACAGCAGTGACAAAGTTAGATAAAAATCCCTGCCCTCTATGGGGGGAGCTCAATGAGGAGGTTGAGGGTATTATATTGAGTGGAACACTTGAAACCATGTCAACGTAATAAATTAAAATTAAAAATTAAAAAAAAGGTCAGCCAGAATCCAGCTGCTGCCCTTTGGCTGGAGACTCCACAGCAGCGGGGCCAGAGCTGCTGACACTACAAACCCAACGAGCCTGAGCTTCAGAGGCCCCTGCACAGGCTGCACTCACAGTGTCATCAAGTTTAAAGAGCTAAAAAAAAAATGACTGCCCTCATAGGAGCTAGTGTCTAGACAAAGGGAACAGATTATAATAAAGATGAACAGGTCAAAAAATATATTGTTAGGGGAAAATAAAAGCAGAAAAGAGAAGTATGAAAGTATGAAATGTTGAAGAAAGACTTACATTTTAGAAATAATTTTTGATTAGAGACTTTAAAGAAACCAGGGAACTATTGTATTTAGTGCTTTGTCTATATAAAGAAATTACTTTCTAGAATTAAAGAAAAATAATTATAGCTTTTAAGTATATGCATCTAAAATGGTCATTGTATTTACATTAATGTTTCTTATTAAGATTTGTAAAAAGTAAACAGTAAGTATTAAGCATAGATCTCTTATCTTAGAATTTGGTTTATTTGCCTGGCTTATGTAGAGAAAACACTATTATTTCACTCTACAAATGAGGTAATAGTCATCCAGAAGATGAAATGACAGTCATTATTTACTAGCTATGAGAACCAAAACTACTTTTGGCTTTCTTACAAAATGACATATAAATTGGTTTTTGCTCAAAATGATGACACAATAAGCTTCTCAATTATCTTGTCCTCTTAAGATTCAGGTTAAGCATATTTAGAGTTAAGCATCTATAAACAGGGAACTGAATGTTCAAAAGTATTATACCTTTTAAAATATTTAGCTACATATTATATACTATTTTACCAATAACATAAAACTGTGGATATTATTATAAGTGATTTAATTTATTTATTGAAAGCTTATCTTTTTAGAGATTGAGAACTCAATAAAAGAGATAAAGAGTGAACTAATCAAGCTTAGGAAATAAAACTGACCATATGGAGGAAAGAATGAATGATGTCAGAAATAGAAATCTAGGTCAGAGTAATGGCCGCGTGAGAGATACTACTGATCTGTCCCCTTGAAATGTCAATAAGTTGAACAGCTATAATGTAGCAAAGCAACCCCAGTTGGGCTCACAGGCATGCCTGAAAGATACGTGCTCCGAATGGACTGAAGGTAGGAAGATTTGAGGAGGGGGCAGAAGACAAAGTGCACTCACAATCGGTTGTGGAGAGAGGAGAGGCCCAGACTGTCTGGTGTTTGTCTGCAAGGGTTCCAGAGAGGAAAACCCCGGAGTGACTGGGGCTCCTTTGGCTGAGAGGAGTGGCGAGACTGAGGAGGAGAGGGGGAGATTCTAAACCAAATGGTGGAAGAACAAGAAGTCATTACCGGTGTACCCATGGTCTGCCCACAGCCTGCACTCAGAGCAGAGACAGAGAAAACCAAAGTGCGGCCCCCAGCCTCCCAGATCCTGGCTCCCTCACCTCTCCATGTATGGACAGTGGCAGAGACAGACCCCACAGCTAGCTCTCCAGAGCCACTCTCTCCCCGGAAGAACAGAGGTGCCCTGTGTCTGGTCCCCTGGTCTGTTGAGACGTGGGGAGGAGAGCCTGGAGGCCTGGGACTGCCATTGCTAAAGCCACAAAGATGGAAAGGCAAAGCCACGACGTCCTCACAACAAGTCCACCCACCAACGTGACTGCGGCCCCACCTACATCATGGCAACAGCAATTACCCAGCTGAGGCCAGCTCAGGAATTTCAGAGCTAAAACTTGTAATACAGCACAACCCAGTGGAAAAAAAAAAAGCTCTCAAAACTAAAATTTCTTTAGAATTTCATTTTCTTTAACATTTATGTTTGTAATTTTTGTTTTTGATTATTTTGCAATTTTTCTTCTGTACTTGTCATTTAAAAATTTCTTATATTATTCATTGTATATATAATTTTTAATTTTCATTTTTTTAGTTGTTTTCTTCTGGAGTTCTTTTTTTTCAAAATTATTTTATTTATTTTTTTATTAGTTTTACCTGGGTGACATCAATAAATCAGGGTACATATGTTCAAAGAAAACATGTCCAGGTTATCTTGTCGATCAATTATGTTGCATACCCATCACCCAAAGTCAGATTGTCCTCCGTCACCTTCTATCTAATTTTCTTTTTTTTTTTTAACTTTTTATTTATTTATTTATTTATTTATTTATTTATTTATTTTTTACAGAGACAGAGAGTGAGTCAGAGAGAGGGATAGACAGGAACCGAGAGATGAGAAGCATCAATCATTAGTTTTTTTTCATTGCGCATTGCAACACCTTAGTTGTTTACTGATTGTTTTCTCATATGTGCCTTGACCGCGGGCCTTCAGCAGACCGAGCAACCCCTTGCTGGAGCCAGTGACCTTGGGCTCAAGCTGGTGAAATTTTGCTCAAACCAGATGAGCCTGCATTCAAGCTGGCGACCTCGGGGTCTTGAACCTGGGTCCTCTGCATCCCAGTCCGACGCTCTATCCACTGCGCCACCGCCTGGTCAGGCAACCTTCTATCTAATTTTCTTTGTGCCCCTCCCCCTCCCCCTCTCCCTCCCCCCCCCCCGCCCCTGTAACCACCACACTCTTGTCAATGTCTCTTAGTCTCGTTTTTATGTCCCACCTACGTATGGAATAATGCAGTTCTTGGTTTTTTCTGATTTACTTATTTCACTCCGTATAATGTTATCAAGATCCCACCATTTGGTTGTAAATAACCCGATGTCATCATTTCTTATGGCTGAGTAGTATTCCATAGTGTATATGTGCCACATCTTCTTTATCCAGTCTTCTATTGAAGGGCTTTTTGGTTGTTTCCATGTCTTGGCCACTGTGAACAATGCTGCAACGAACATTGTGCTGCATGTGTTTTTACGTATCAATGTTTCTGAGTTTTGGGGGTATATACCCAGTAGAGGGATTGCTGGGTCATAAGGTAGTTCTATTTTCAGTTTTTTGAGGAACCATCATACTTTCTTCCATAATGGTTGTACTACTTTACATTCCCACCAACAGTGAATGAGGGTTCCTTTTTCTCCACAGCCTCTCCAACATTTGCTATTACCTGTCTTGTTAATAATAGCTAATCTAACAGGTGTGAGGTGGTATCTCATTGCAGTTTTGATTTGCATTTCTCTAATAACTAATGAAGAAGAGCATCTTTTCATATATCTGTTGGCCATTTGCATTTCTTTCAGGGAGAAGTGTCTGTTCATGTCCTCTTCCCATTTTTTTTTATTGGATTGTCTGTTTGTTGTTGAGTTTTATGAGTTCTTTGTATATTTTGGATATTAGGCCATTATCTGAGCTGTTGTTTGAAAATATCATTTCCCATTTAGTTGGCTGTCTGTTTATTTTGTTGTCAGTTTCTCTTGCTGAGCAAAAACTTCTTAGTCTGATGTAGTCCCATTCATTTATTTTGTCTTCACTTTCCTTGCCTTTGGAGTCAAATTCATAAAATGCTCTTTAAAACCAAGGTCTATGAGTTTAGAACCTATGTCTTCTTCTATGTACTTTATTGTTTCAGGTCTTATATTTAGGTCTTTGATCCATTTTGAATTAATTTTAGTACAAGGGGACAAACTTGTCAAGTTTCATTCCTTTGCATGTGGCTTTCCAGTTTTCCCAGCACCATTTGTTGAAGAGGCTTTCTTTTCTCCATTGTGTGTTGTTGGCCCCTTTATTAAAAATTATTTGACTATATATATGTGGTTTTATTTCTGGACTTTCTATTCTGTTCCATTGGTCTGAGTGTCTATTTTTCTGCCAATACCATGCTGTTTTGATTGTTGTGGCTCTATAATATAGTTTGAAGTAGGTATTGTAATGCCCCCAGCTTCATTCTTTTTCTTTAGGATTGCTTTGGCTATTCGGGGTTTTTTATAGTTCCATAGAAATCTGAGGGTTTTTTGTTCCATTTCTTTAAAAAATGTAATTGGAATTTTGATGGGAATTGCATTAAATTTGTTTATTGCTTTGGGTAATATGGCCATCTTGATTATATTTATTCTTCCTATCCAAGAACAAGGAATATTCTTCCATCTCATTGTATCTTTTTCGATTTCCCTTAACAATGCTTTGTAGTTTTCATTATATAGGTCCTTTACATTCTTTGTTATGTTTATTCCTACATATTTTTTTGTTGTTGTTGCAATCGTGAAGGGGATTATTTTTTTGAGTTCGTCCTCAAATGTTTCATTGTTGGCATATAGAAACGCTATAGACTTTTGTGTTAATTTTGTATCCTGCGACCTTACTGTATTAGCTTATTGTTTCTAGTAGTCTTTTTGTAGATTCTTTGGGGTTTTCAATGTATAGGATCATGTCATCTGTAAAAAGTGATACCTTTACTTCTTCTTTTCCGATATGGATGCCTTTTATTTCTTTGTCTTGTCTGATTGCTCTGGCTAGAACATCTAGCACCACATTAAATAAGAGTGGAGAGAGTGGACAACCCTGTCTTGTTCCTGATTTAAGGGGGAAAGCCTTCAGTTTTGTGCCATTTAATATGATGTTAGCTGATGGTTTATCATATATGGACTTCATCATGTTGAGATATTTTCCTTCTTAAACCCATTTTGTTGAGTCTTAAACATAAAATTGTGTTGTATTTTTTTTTTTTTGTATTTTTCTGAAGCTAGAAATGGGGAGAGACAGTCAGACAGACTCCGGCATGCGCCCGACCGGGATCCACCCGGCACGCCCACCAGGGGCGATGCTCTGCCCACCAGGGGGCGATGCTCTGCCCCTCCGGGGAGTTGCTCTGCCGCGACCAGAGCCACTCTAGCACCTGGGGCAGAGGCCAAGGAGCTACCCCAGCGCCCAGGCCATCCTTGCTCCAATGAAGCCTTGGCTGCGGGAGGGGAAGAGAGAGACAGAGAGGAAGGAGGGGGGGTGGAGAAGCAAATGGGCGCTTCTTCTATGTGCCCTGGCCAGGAATCGAACCCGGGTTCCCCGCACACCAGGCCGACACTCTACTGCTGAGCCAACCAGCCAGGGCCTTGTGTTGTATTTTATCGAATGCCTTTTCTGCATCTATTGATAAGATCATGTGGTTTTTTTCTTTGTTTTGTTGATATGGTGTATTACGTTAACCGTTTTAGGTATGTTGAACCATCCTTGAGATTCTGGGATGAATCCCACTTGATTGTGATGTATTATTTTTTTAATATGTTGTATTCGATTTGCTAGTATTTTGTTTAGTATTTTAGCATCTGATTCATTAGAGATATTGGTCTGTAGTTTTCTTTTTTTGTGCTGTCCTTGCCCAGTTTCGGTATGAGGGTTTGTTGGTCTCATAAAATGTGTATGGGAGTATTGCTTCGTCTTCAATTTTTTGGAACACTTTGAGTAGAATAGGAACCAAGTCTTCTTTGAATGTTTGATAGAATTCACTAGTATCACTGTCTGGGCCTGGACTTTTATTTTTGGGGAGGTTTTTAATAGTTTTTTCTATTTCTTCCTTACTAATTGCTCTGTTTAGGCTTTCTGCTTCTTCTTGACTCAGTCTAGGAAGGTTGTATTGTTCTAGGAATTTATCCATTTCTTCTAGATCAGTGGTTCTCAACCTTTCTAATGCCATGACCCCGCAATACAGTTCCTCATGTTGCGGTGACCCCAAACCAAAAAATAATTTTGGTGGCTACTTCATAACTGTAATTTTGCTACAGTTATGATTCGGAATGTAAATACCTGATATGCATTATGTATTTTCCGATGGCTTTAGGCAACCCCGCTGGGGTCACGACCCACAGGTTGAGAACCGCTGTTCTAGATTGTTTAATTTAGTGGCATAAAGTATTTCATAGTATTCTACAATAATTCTTTGTATATCTATGATATCCGTGGTGATTTCTCCTCTTTCATTTTGGATTTTGTTTATATGAGTCCTTTCTCTTTTTTCCTTGGTAAGTCTCACCAAGGGTTTGTCAATTTTGTTGATCTTTTCAAAGAACCAGCTCCTTGTTCTATTAATTTTTTCTATAGTTTTTCTGTTCTCTATTTCATTTATTTATGCTCTGATTTTTATTATCTCCTTTCTTCGGCTGGTTTTGGGTTGTCTTTGTTCTTCTTTTTCCAGTTCCTTAAGGTGTGAAGTTAAGTGGTTCACTTGGGCTCTCTCTTGTTTGTTCATATAGGCCTGAAGTGATATGAACTTCCTTCTTATCACTGCATCCCATAGATTCTGATATGTTGTATTGTCATTTTCATTTGTCTGTATATTTCTTTTGATCTCTACACTTATTTCTTCTTTGACCCATTCATTTTTTTAAAGTATGTTGTTTAGTTTCCACATTTTTGTGGGTTTTTCCCCCTCTTTTTTGCAGTTGAATTCTAGTTTCAAGGCTTTATGATCAGAAAATATGCTTAGTACAACTTTGATTTTTCTGAATTTGCTGATGTTATTTTTGTGGCCCAACATATGGTCAATTCTTGAGAATGATCCATGTACACTGGAGAAAAATGTATACTCTGTCACTTTGGGATGAAATGTCCTGTAGATGTCTATCATATCCAGGTGCTCTAGTGTTTTGTTTAAGGCCAATATATCTTTATTGATTCTCTGTTTGAATGACCGATCTAGAGCCGTCAGTGGTGTATTGAGGTCTCCAAGTATGATTGTATTTTTGTCAGTTTTTGTTTTAAGGTCAATAAGTAGCTGTCTTATATATTTTGGTGCTCCTTGGTTTGGTGCATATATATTAAGAATTGTTATGTCTTCTTGATTCAGCATCCCCTTAATCATTATGAAATGACCATTTTTGTCTCTGAGTACTTTTGCTGTCTTGTAGTCAGCATTATCAGATATGAGTATTGCTATGCCTGCTTTTTTTTGGATGTTATTGCTTGGAGTATTGTTTTCCAGCCTTTCACTTTGAATTTGTTTTTATCCTTGTTGCTTAGATGAGTTTCTTGTAGGCAGCATACAGTTGGATTTTCTTTTTTAATCCATTCTGCTACTCTGTGCCTTTTTATTGGTGAGTTCAATCCATTTACATTTAGTGTAATTATTGATACTTGTGGGTTCCCTATTCCCATTTTATACATTGCTTTCTGTCAGTTTTGTGTCTTGTTTGATGCTTCTTTTTCGTTTTTCTTTCTTTTGTTTTTATTTCGTTGTATTCCATATATATTTCCTCTGTTGCTATCTTTTTTTTTTTTTGTTTTTTGGGGTTTTTTTTTTTGTATTTTTCAGAAGCTGGAAATGGGGAGAGACAGTCAGACAGACTCCCACATGCGCCCGACCGGGATCCACCCGGCACGCCCACCAGGGGCAACGCTCAGCCCACCAGGGGGTGATGCTCTGCCCCTCCAGGGCATCTCTGCTGCAACCAGAGCCACTCTAGCGCCTGGGGCAGAGGCCAAGGAGCCATCCCCAGCGCCCGGGCCATCTTTGCTCCAATGAAGCCTTGGCTGCGGGAGGGGAAGAGAGAGACAGAGAGGAAGGAGGGGGGGGGGTGGAAAAACAAATGGGCGCTTCTCCTGTGTGCCCTGGCCGGGAATCGAACCTGGGTACCCCGCACGCCAGGCTGACGCTCTACCGCTGAGCCAACCGGCCAGGGCTGTTGCTATCTTTTTTAAATCATGTGCTTCTGTGGTGGTTTTTTCAAGGGTGGTTACCATTAAGTAATGAAAGGGTTCCTACCCTGTTCATTGTAATGCACTATCTTGTGAGTACTTCTGTACTCCATCGTCCTTTGCTGTTAATTTCCGTCCTCTCCCCCCCCCCTTTTTTTGTTTTTGTTGTCACAGTTTAAATTTGGTTTTATTGTTTTCTTGGTGGAGCTTTTACTTGTGGTTTTGTTTTGTTTTGTTCTTTGTATCTGGTTGGAAAACCTCCTTTAGTAATTCCTGGAGTGGGGGTTTTCTGATGATAAATTCCCTCATCTTTTCTGTATCTGTGAATGTTTTTATTTCTCCTTCATATTTGAAGGATAGCTTTAATGGGTATAGTATTCGTGGCTGAAAGTTCCTCTCTTTCAGGACTTTAAATGTTGGGGTCCACTCTCTTCTAGCTTGTAGAGTTTCTGTTGAGAAATCCGATGATAATCTAATAGACCTTCCTTTATATGTTGTATTCTTCTTTTCCCTGGCTGCCTTGAGAATTTTTTCTTTGTCGACGGTTTGTGCCAATTTCATTATGATGTGCCTTGGAGTAGGTTTGTTGGGGTTAAGAAAACTCGGAGTGCTATTTGCTTCTTGAATTTGAGGCTTTAGTTCTTCCCACAGGCTTGGGAAGTTCTCATCTATTATTTGTTTGAATATGTTCTCCATTCCATTTCCTCTCTCTTCTCCCTCTGATATACCTATTATTCTTATGTTATTTTTTTTGATGGAGTCAGACAATTCCTGTAGGGCTTTCTCATTTTTTAAAATTTTTGAGTCTCTTTCTTCTTCTCTCTGTTGTGCCTCAAGTTGCTTGTCTTCTATGTGACTAATCCTACCTTCTATCTGGCCTGTTCTATTAGCTAAGCTTGTTACCTTGTTTTTTAGCTCATGAATTTTTTCATCTCTGTTTGTTTTTATAGTTTCAATTTCCTTGGTAATATATTCTTTGTGTTCATTGAGTTGTTTTCTGAGCTCCCTAAATTGCCTTTCTGTGTTTTCTTGTATATCTCTTGAATATTTTTAGGATTTCTATTTTAAATTCTCGTCATTTAGCTCCAAGGTTTCCAATATATTAAATTTTTTCTCCATTTATTTTTACTCATCTATCTGCACTACCTCTCTGTCTTTTGTATCCATGATATTCGATTTCCTTTTCCTTAATGGCATCTGAGGGTGGTTGTGTTGATAGTACTTTGCGTTTAGTGTGGAACTGCTGGAGGCTCCAAGGACAGATTTTTCTGTCTCTGGTTGAAGATCTTGTTGAATTTTTGGGAAGATTTATTGGTATCACTCCTTACGGCACTATTTCTCTGATGTCACCAGCCCTGGAGTTAATAATAATACCACTCTCAAATTCCATGGAGGCAGAAAAAATCAAATACAGCTACACAAGACAGAGATGTAGTTCAGAAAGAAAATAAAAAAAATCTCCAGAAAGCAATGTCTATCACATGGAAACCTTGAAGTTAAATAATGGAGAATTTAAATCTGAAGTTCTGAAAATATTCAGAGATGCAAGAAAACACTGACAGGAAACTTACTGAGCTCAGTAAACAAATCAATGAACAAAATTAGCACTTCACCAATGAGATGGAAACTTAAAAAACAAACAGAGAAGAAGCTTTCAATATATGAGTTGTAAAATGAGTTAGCAAGTTTAGCTACTAAAACAGGCCAGATAGAGGCAAGAATCAGGGACATTAAAGACATTTTTAGTTAAAATGCTACAGAAAGAAAAAGAGCAAGACTCACAAATTTAAAGAACTGAGAGAGCACTACAAGAATTGTCTGACTCCATCAGAAAGAGCAATATAACAATTATGGGAATATCAGAAGAAGAAGAGAGAGAGAAGGGAATGGAGAGCCTATTCAAAGAAGTAATTGATGAGAACTTTCCAAGCCAATGGAAAGACTTAGATCCTTGAATCCAAGAAACAAACAGAACGCCGAGTTACCTCAACCCAAACAGACCCATCCCAAGGCACATCCTAATAAAATTGTCAAAAATCAGTAATGAAGAAAGAATCCTCAAGCAGCTAGGGAAAAGAAGAACATAACATATAAAGGAAGGTCCATCAGGCTATCATCAGACTTCTCAGCAGGAACTCTACAAGCCAGCAGAGAGTGGACTCAAACATTCAAAGTATTGAAAGAGAGGAATTACCAGCCAAGAACACTATAACCATCAGTGTTATCCTTCAAATATGAAGGAGAAATAAAAACTTTTGCAGACATGAAGAGGCTGAGGGAATATATTACCAGAAAACCCCCCCTGCAGGAAATATTCAAGGGGGTTATTAAACTAGAAACAAAGAACAAAACAAAAAAAATCAAAACTATTAGTCAAACTCCAGCAAGGAGTTTTATTGTGACAAGGAGTCACAATAAAAACAAGGATAATCTGTGACAACAATAACAAAAGGGGAGAGGATAAACATCTGTAGCAGCAAAGGAGGGTGGAGTGCAGAAGCACTCATACAGCAAAGGACTCTAGTGCATATGAAAATATTTCTCTTATAAACTAATGGTAACCACCCAAGCATGGTACAACCTATATAAATCAGTCAATGTAATACACCACATTAACAAAACAAAGGGGGAAAATATGATTCTATAAATAGTGCCAAAAATGCATTTGATAAGATACAACATCCATTTATGTTTGATGCACTCAATAAAATGAATATAAAAAGAAAGTGCCTCAACATAATACAGGCCACATAGGGTACATGATCAGCCATTACTATACTAAATGGTGAACAAATAAAGGCTTTTCCTCTAAAATCAAGGACAAGACAAGGCTGCCCACTCTTTCCTTTCTTATTTAACGTAGTTCTGAAAATTTTTACCAGAGCAATCAGGCAAGAGAAGGAAATAAAAGGCATACATATTGGGAAATAATAAGTCATTACTTTTTTCGATGAAAATATCCCGTATATAGAGAACCCAAAAGACAACTCTAAAAAACTATTAGAAACAAACCAATACAGTAAAGACACAGTATACAAAAGTCTATTGCTTTTATATATACCAATGATGAAACTTCAGAAAATAAACTCAGAAGTACAATTCCTTTTACAATTGCAACAACAAAAAAATAAATTACCTAAGAACAATATTAACAAAGAATGTAAAGACCTATATACTGAAAACTACAAAGCATTATTGAAAGAAATTTTAAAAGACACAAAAAATGGGAAAATATTCCATGTTTATGAATTAGAAGAATCAACATAGTTAAAATGGCTATATTACCTACAGCAATCTATAAATGTAATGCAATCCCAATTAAAATTCTAATGTCATTTTTTAAAGAACTAGAACAAAAATCACCAGATTTGTGGGGAACCATAAAAAGCCCTGCATAGCCAAAGCAATCCTGAGAAAAAGAATGAAGCCAGAGGTATCACACCATCTGACTTCAAACTATACTACAGAGCCATGATAATCAAAACAGCGCGGTATTGCCCTGGCCGGTTGGCTCAGCGGTAGAGCGTCGGCCTAGCATGCGGAGGACCCGGGTTCGATTCCGGCCAGGGCACACAGGAGAAGCGCCCATTTGCTTCTCCACCCCTCCGCCGCGCTTTCCTCTCTGTCTCTCTCTTCCCCTCCCGCAGCCAAGGCTCCATTGGAGCAAAGATGGCCCGGGTGCTGGGGATGGCTCTGTGGCCTCTGCCCCAGGCGCTAGAGTGGCTCTGGTCGCAACATGGCGACGCCCAGGATGGGCAGAGCATCACCCCCTGGTGGGCAGAGCGTCGCCCCATGGTGGGCGTGCCAGGTGGATCCTGGTCGGGCGCATGCGGGAGTCTGTCTGACTGTCTCTCCCTGTTTCCAGCTTCAGAAAAAATGAAAAACAAAACAAAACAAAAAAAACAGCGCGGTATTGGCAGAAAAACAGACACTCAGACCAATGGAACAGAATTTGAGAGCCCAGAAATAAAAACCACATATATATGGACAATTTGATAAAGGAGCCAAAAACACACAATGGAGAAAAGAAAACCTCTTCAGTAAAGGGTACTGGGAAAATTGGAAAGCACATGCAAAAGAATGAAACTTGACTACAGTTTGTCCCCCTGCAAAAAAACTAATTCCAATGAATCAAAGACCTAAATATAAGATCTGAAACAATAAATTACATAGAAGAAAACATAGCCACTAAACTCATGGACCTTGGCCATAGAGAACGTTTTATGAATTTGACCCCAAAGGCAAGGGAAGTAAAGGAAAAAATAAAGAAATGGGACTATATTAAACTAAAAGTCTCTGCACAGCAAAAGAAACCAAGGACAAAACAAAAAAGCAGCCAACACAGTGGGAGATATTTGCAAAATACAGCTTTAATAAGGGTTTAGTGTCCAAAATATAAATATATAAAGAACTCACAAAGCTCATTAACAAACAAGCAAACAATCTTATGTAATTGAAAATTTGCCTTGGCTCGTTGGCTCAGTGGTAGAGCATCGGCCCAGTGTGTGGAAGTCCTGGGTTCGATTCCTGGACAGGGCACACAGGAGAAGCGCCCATCTGCTTCTCCACCCCTCCCCCTCTCCTTCCTCTCTGTCTCTCTCTTCCCCTCCCGCAGCCAAGGCTCCATTGGAGCAAAGTTGGCCCGGGCGCTGAGGATGGCTCTGTGGCCTCTGCCTCAGGCGCTAGAATGGCTCTGGTTGCAGCAAAGCAACACTCCAGATGGGCAGAGCATCGCCCCCAGGTGGGCATGCTGGGTGGATCCTGGTTGGGTACATGTGGGAGTCTGTCTGACTGCCTCCCTGCTTCTAGCTTCAGAAAAATATCCCCCCCCCCAATGGGGAGAGGACCTGAACAGATACTTCTTTCAAGTGCTCATCTTCACTAGCTATTAGAGAAATGTGAATCAAGGCTATAATGAAATGCCATCTCAGCCTTTTGATTGGCTGTTATCAACAATACAGGTAATAACAAGTGTTGGAGAGGCTGTGGAGAAAAAGGAACCCTCACTCACTGCTGGTGGGAATGTAAACTGGTACACTTATTATAGAAGACCGTACGGTGGTTCCTCTGGAAATTAAGACTAGAGCTACCATATGACCCGGCAATCCCTCTAATCAGTATCAACTTAAAATACTGGAAAACATTAACATGCAAGGACACACGTGCCCCCATGTTCATCACAGCATTACTCACAGTGGCCAAGACATGGAAACAATAAAGATGTACCTAGATATAGTATTGGAAAAAAAAGAAGTACATATATACAATGGAATACTGTCAGCCATAAAAATGATAATATATTGTCATTTATGACAACATGGATGGAGCTTGAGAATATTATGCTAAGTAAAATAAGTTAACCAGAAAAATCTAAGAACTGTATGATTTCATATATAGGTGAAATATAAAACTGAGACCCATAGACAAAAGTGAAGGAGGTGGGTGGGCAGAAGGGATTACAGGGGTCAAATAACAGTGAGGAAAATGATTTGACTTTGGGTGATGGGCACATAACCCAATGAAAAGTCAAATACTACAGAGATGTTTACCCGAAACCTATGTGTTCTTGTGGACCAAAGTCACCCCATTAAATTTAATTTCTAAATAAAAAAATGCAAAAGCACATATAGATGGCCAACAGACATATGAAATATTTTCAGCGTCACTAATTATCAAGGAGATGCACATTGAAAGCACAATGTATCATCCAATAAGTTAAACAAAAAATGATGAGTCTTCCTGAAAAAGAAGAACACACAATGTAGTATCACCTACCATACAGCAGAATGGTTATCATCATTAAATGAACAGACAAGAAGTGTTGGCGAGGATGTGGAGAAAAGGGAAATTTTGCACGCTGTTGGTGGGAATGCAGAATGAAGCAGCCACTGTGGAAAGCAGTATGGAGTTACCACAAAAAAATAAGAAATGGAGCTTCCTTTTGATCCAGTGATCTCATTCCTGAGAATATATCCTAAGAATCTCAAAAGCACGGATTCCAAAGCGTATGTGCATCCCTATGTTCATTGCATCCCTATGTTCACTGCATCCCTATGTTCACTGCATCCCTATGTTCACTGCATCCCTATGTTCATTGCAGCATTATTTCCAGTACCAAGACCTAGAATCATCCAAGTGCTCACCTGTAGTAAGTGGGTTAAACAAGCTCTAGGACATTTACACAATGGAACACTATTCATCCATGAAAGAGAAAAAGAATCTTACCTTTTGCAACAGCGTGGATGGAACTGAAGAGTATCACACGACGTGAAATAAGCCAGTCAAAGACAAGCATCATATGATCTCACGTACATGTGACATCTAATGAAAATACAAACTGATGAATGAAATAGAAACAGAGGAATGGACACAGGGAACAGACTGACAGCTGTCCGAGAGGAGGAAAGAGTGAACTGGATAAAAGAAGGTGAAGGAATCAGCCAAAAAACCACACACATAACACACAGACGCACAAAAGTGCGGTGATGTCTGGAGAGAGGGCAGGCCGGATGGCGGTGGGCAGAGGGGGTCGTGGGGACGGAGAGGGACGGTGCTGGGCAGCGGGCGCACGCTGCAGTGAACTGATGGTGGTCTGTTGAGTTTCGCACTTGAAACCTGTATTGTTTTGTGAGTAAATGTCATCCCAATAAATTCAGTAAAAAAGTACATGGTGCTAGGAAAGCCCCATGAAAAGAATAAAACTAGACTTCTGTTTATCTCCATATACAAAAATCAACTCAAAATGTATTAAAAGACCTAAATATAAGATCTGAAACAAGAAATTACACAGAAGAAAAATAAGTACTAAACTTATGGATCTTGGTCTTAGAGGGGATTATAGAATTTGACCCCAAAGGCAAGGAAAGTAAAGGCAAAAATAAATGAATGGGACTGTATCAAACTAAAAAGCTTCTGCACACAATAAATATGTCAACAAAACAAAAGGTACCCAACCAAATACAAGAAGACATTTGCAAACAACAAGTCTGACAATGTGTTAATAACCAGAATAT
The DNA here is from genome assembly GCF_036850995.1 of Saccopteryx leptura. Lineage (NCBI taxonomy): Eukaryota > Metazoa > Chordata > Mammalia > Chiroptera > Emballonuridae > Saccopteryx > Saccopteryx leptura. The sequence goes on from NC_089506.1 coordinate 222,748,400, forward strand.
ATAAAGAACTCATACAACTCAACACTAAAAGAATCAAATAATCCAATTAAAAAATAGGTGAAGACCTGAACAGACACTTCTCCTGAGAAGACATACAAATGGCCAACAGAGATATAAAAAGATGTTCAACTTCACTGGCTACTAAAGAAATGCAAATCAAAACTACAATGAGATACCACCTCACATCTGATAGAATGAATGGCTGTTATCAACAAGACAGGTAAAAACAAGTGTTGGAGAGGCTGTGAAGAAAAAGGAACCCTCATTCACTGTGGGTGGGAATGTAAACTGGTACAGCCACTATAGAAAACAGAATGCAGGTTTTTCAAACAATTAAGAATAGAGTTACCATATAACCCAGCAATCTCTCTTCTGGATATCTACCCCCAAATTTGAAAACATTTATTCGCAAAGATTTATGCACTCTGTGTTCTTTGCAGCATTGTTCACAGTGGCCAAGACATGAAAACAATCCAAGTGTCCTTCCATAGAGACTGGATAAAGAAGAGGTGGTACATATATACAAGGGAGTACCACTCAGCCATAAGAAATGATGACATAGTGACATTTACGACAACATGGATGGACCTTAGAACATTATACAAGTGAAATTAGTAAATCAGGAAAAGCTAAGAACCGTATGATTTCAGATAGGTGAGATATAAAACTGAGACTCATGGATATAGACAGAAGTGAAGTAGTTAGCAACGGGAGGGGTTTTTAGGGCCAAGGTTGGAGGGAGGGAAGTAAGAGTGACAAATATATGATGAAGGAATATGATTTGACTCTGGATGATGGTACACAACACAATCAACAGTTCAAATACTATGAGTGTTTACCTAAAACCTATGTACTCTTATTGATCAATGTCACCCAGTAAAGTTTCTGAATAAAACAAAACAAAACAAAATTACCAAATGACCCAGCAATACTTCTACTGGACATCTACCCAAAAAACTTGAAAACATTGGTATGCAAAAACACGTGCACCCCCATGTTCATCGCAGCACTGTTCACAGTGGCCAAGACATGGAAACAATCAAAGTGCCCCTTGACAGAGGACTGGATAGAGAAGAGGTGGTGCATAGCTACCGGGGAGCACCACTCAGTCATGAGAAAGGAATAAATACTGATGTTTCAACAACATAGACGAGCGAATCTTGAGAATGTCATGCTAAGCAAAATAAGACAGAAAGAAAAAGTCAAGAACTGATAGATTTCCCTCATATGTGGAACATAAAACTGAAGCAACAAATGTACAAACAAGATAAACAAACAAACAAACAAAACCTCATAGACAGAGACAACAGCATGTTGGTGACCAAAGGAAAGGGGTGGGAAGGAATAAAGGATCTGAGGTATCAAATACATGGTGGTAAAAAGAGATTTTAGTTTGGGTGCTGAACACACCATTCCATGTGCCAATGGTGTATCATAGAATTGTATATGTGATACCCATATAATTTTATTAACCAATGTCAACTCAATAAATTTAATTTAAAAAGTTAGATGCTTCATTCATGTGGCTCATAACACATCCAATTCAGATGGAATACATTTAATTTTGGATGTAAAATTCCTGATGCCTCAGTTGTAAAAACTCAAACCCAAAAGGTGATCATAAACTTTGAAGAACTAAATGAGTATATACATATGACAAAAGTACATTTTTGATATATCTGGGCTCCAGGTTTGTAGTCTATAAAATGGAACTCTTATTTGAGTATTAAATATGATGTATAAGTGACTATCTCAGTATCTAATAAAGAGAAAATAATGCATGTTGAATAAACTCAAATACTGAGTTAATGAATGATGAAGTAATTCAGTCTCAATCATCTTCATTTACATTTATACCCTCCAATTTCATATTCTAATTACTATTAATTTTAGCACTCAATAATTCACTGCATGATGTACAATAATTCACTGTATTTTATCTCCTACAAAAGTCAAATACTCATCATAGACAAGGGCTGCTTTATTTCACTGATATGTTTTTCATTCTGCACTACATTTGCCATGCCAATTGCTATATTTGCAGATTTGAGACTAATTATGCAAACAAAGAAAGATCAGAGGTCATTGATTTCTTTACTTCCTTTCCTCATCAACCAATCAATTAATCAATAAAATAAATCTCTTTGAAGGCACAACTGCGTTCTAGGAACAAAGAAAACTGACAGGAGTTTCCATGGGAGATGTAAGCATGGTCCTTTTAGGCTGTTAACAGCAGTTTTTGCGTCTGAAGGTATGTGGTAGAGAACAATTGTTAAGTATAGATGGGGTGGGGCAAAAGTTGTTTGTATGAAGACTAATACAGTAATGAATAAATAACAAGGCAAGAACTGAGTCAGTGTTGCACATACTCACAGTTGTATGCCCACCTCTGCCCCTTTCCAGAGGTGGACTAAGGTGGGTGGAGGCCCGGAGTGCAGAAGAAAATACTGGGCCTCTTATAAAAAAGAGAGAGGCAGGAAAAATGAAAATACATGTTAACCATATTTTTAAATAAAAAATATCATGTACTATTAATGTTAAAATTGCACTTATGAAACCAAACTTGGTGCCATTAGAAAAAAGTGTTCAGTTGGGGTTTTGCGGGGCCCTTTAGAAGTTGGGGCCTAGGGTGTGCGCCTGGTGTGCCCACCGTTAGACCCACCTCTGCCCCTTCCTGCATGCAGACCATCCAGATTGCAGGGCCTAAAAAAACCTATTGGAATAGTTGAGACCTAGTTAATAGGATGAAGAAGTCATCCTATTTATAGGTACCTATAACTAAAGTTTTGGGTAATAGACAAAATATGATTAAAATTGTGTTAGAAGAGTATTATTAAGGCACTGATATCCTGAGAACGATCAAAGCAAGACAGACCGTATATCTCTTTCAGGAAGACTGAAGAGCCACAGCACTTCAGGGTCCCATTGACCATGATGGCTATGCGGTCACCCAGGATGTCCGCTTCGTCCATGTGGTGGGTGGTCACTAGGATGGTGCGATTGTGTTTGTACTGTTGAAGGAGGTCCCAGGCGATTCTTTTTGAGAGGGGGTCCATGCCAGCTGATGGTTCTTCGAGTATCACCACCTGCAGACCGGAAGAACAGTCCCATGACCACCAATACTTGAAGCCCAACTACTTGGAGGATGATTCACTATTTGAGGGGAACACACTGAAACTAAGAGACAAAGCCTAGCGGTAAAAACTATTTTAAAATATTTAAAAACGAATATTTGAAAATATTTAAGAAACTATTTTAAAAATTCTGCATTTAACATTGGCCCCAACAGTACACTGATAACCCCTCTGATTACCATGGGCAGCATTCCCTTAAGATTCTTCTCAGCTCTCAGGTCCTTGTCATCTGAGCTTTCTGGACCAGCTGGCGGGGACTGTTTGTGTTGCGCATGCGCAGGCGCACGCCCCGCCCCGCCCCTCCCCGTTCTCTCTGTAATACCTCGGAGTCCCCTATCAGCGCTATCAGGAGGGAGAGTTTGCGCTTCGTCCCTTCACTCAGCAACTTTGACAGTGTGTCGCGGTCCTCTTGCAGGTTAAAAGTAGAAAGCATATGGTCAATTTCCACAGGCAACATCTTTGGACATTTTCTTTTTACCTAGACAGAGAAGCCATACTTTACATAATGCATCCCAACTGTACCCTCAGGAAATTTCTAGATCATAACATCTATCTACAGGGGTGGGCAAAGCCAGGCTCACAGTCACGAGTATGTGAAACAGTTTATTCCTTCAGTGTTACCTATTCATTACACTGGGGAGCAACATTTTTGTTGCATCCACAAAAACACTTGTTCTTACCTAATTCGAGTGTACTGATCTCAAATCTGACATTAGTTTTTCTCTTTAAGCTACAGTTTTTTTGCAATTCAAGATTTTAGGTTTTCATCTTATTGTAAAATTTTCAACATTTAGTTTAACATAATGAAGTGGAATGTCTTCTTGGGCATCATCTTTGTGAAAATATAATAATTTACATAAAGCATCAGAATTTGTTTACATTTTTGAAATGGAACATATTAAAACACTTATTTTAATAATAAAATTTGCGCAAAACTTATTTAAATTCTATTCAGGCAAAAATTTGTGTTTGTAGCTCTCACGTTTATGTACTTGTTCAGGACAATCTCGTTTGATGCTGCAGCAGTAGTCTGCTCATCACTAACAGCTCCAAGATTTTTGGGAAACTTATCAAGGTGACTGTTTAGGAAGTGAATCTCTTTTTCTTTTTATCTTATTTTTATTAATTTTAATGCAGTGACATTGATAAATCAGGGTACATATGTTCCGAGAAAACATCTCCAGATTATTTTGACCTTTGATTATGCTGCATACCCCTCACTCAAAGTCAAATCGTCCTCTGTCACCTTCTATCTGGTTTTCTTTGTGCCCCTACCCTCCCCCCACTCCCTCCCTCTCCTTCCTCGCCCTTCCCCACCCCTCCACCCCACGCCCTGTTACCATCACATTCTTGTCCATGTCTCTAAGTCTCATTTTTATGTCCCATCTATGCATTGGTTCATATAGTTCTTAGTTTTTTTTCTAATTTACTTATTTCACTCCGTATAATGTTATCAAGGTCCATCTGTGTTATTGTAAATGATCCGATGTCATCATTTCTTATGGCTGAGTAGTATTCCATAGTATATATGTACCACAGGAAGTGAATCTTAATGCTCATGTTACATCCAATGTCTCAGAAAGCCAACAGCATCCTTTGAACCAGAAGTTCATAGTTTTCTGCTTTTTTGTTGCCAAGGAAGTTCTCTGTGACTGCCACAAAAGGCTGCCATGCTGCTTTCTCCTCCTTACTCGTCTTCCTGGCAAATTCTTCATCATGTATGAGGGTTCATATTTGAGGTCCATTGAATACACCTGCTTTTATCTTCTCAAAAGACAAGGCAGGAAAAGCAGAAATAATGTTGAAAGCATCCACTTTCTCTATTCAAAGCCTAAACAAACTGCTTCATTAAGCCAAGTTGGATGTGAAGTGGGGGAAAATGATCCTGTCTGTATTAACTACAGGTTCATTCACAATATTTTGCATCCCTACTTCCAGAGCTTCATGTTTCAGCCACTCCTCCTGTGTCCAGTGTTTCTCCTGAGCTTGGCTGTCTCACAAACACAGAAAGCAAGGATACTTCGTGAAACCTCTCGTTGTCCTAGCAGAAAATTTACCATTTTAAGATCCATACAAATGATCAATTTATGTTTCTCATACTTCAGAAAGTCGAGGACAATTTTTATGTCATTATAATCTTCTCGCAGATGAGTTGAATAACCATTTGGAACCACTGCATAAACATTACTGTTGTGTAGGAGAACACATTTCAGACTCTGTTTAGAGCTGTCAAGAAATAGCCGCCATTCTGTTGGACTGTAAGTGGTAACACCTAGCTGGCTGAGAAGACTACTGATATCATGACAGTAAACAAAGTGTTTGTCTTCGGAAAAAAAGTCCACAAAAATTTGTTCACGCTTCCTGAAATGGGATACTTTAGCTGACCTGTGAAGTACATTCTTTTCTTGAAGCCTTTAGACTAATTAGCTGCTTTCTTTGATAGGCCCAAATCTCTTACTAAGTCATTCAATTCAGGTTGGCTAAACTGCTGAGGGGTTAATGATTGCTTGGCATCAGAAGAAGACCCTTCAGATTCTACAACCATTTCCTCATGCGTCTTATCAAAATACACTTGATCATCATGTTCACTTTCTTCATCCTTAGAAGAAATAAAACCATTGAAAATTGGAACCGGGAGTGTCTCTGAGTGTGGGATAGGTCATATTGCTGAAGGAATATTAGGATATGCGATCATATGCTGTTTTTTCTTGCCGATGCCCTTTGTATGGATCAGACAGAAATAACAGTCACTGCTGTGGTCCTTAGGTTCACGCCAAACCATGGGAATACCAAAAGGCATTCCTTTGCGCTTTCCTTTTGTCCAGTCATGAAGCATTTCCTCACAATTATGACACACAATATGAGGAGCCCAATTCTTGTCTTGATCGCCAAGGGGAACTTGAAAATAGGCAATATATGCACGTGTCACAAATGATGAAATATTGTGCCTTTGACGTTGAAGTGTGTAACAGCCACATATATAACAGAAGGTGTCAGGGCTATTCTTACATTTACGCCTACTTGAAGAAGCCATGATTCAATCTTAAAACAAAATAAGAGGGTGTTTTTATCACATAATAATTTTTTACATTTAAAAACAACTACAATTATGTAAAAGTGATGTTTGTAAAACATTAATTGCCTTGTGGTCATGTTCAATCCAAGAGTCGTTGCCCTTTAACTCCAATTTAAAAACCAATGCATGCTATTATTAATTGTAATGAAAAGAAATTAAAATGGCATAAAAACTATATAGCATGCACCAATAAACGGATTTCAGATTTGGAATCAGCAATGCAGAAATATATAGAAACAGTTCTAAAACCTCATGCAACAGAAAATGAAAAAAATTTGTTCCTCAGTGTTATTGTAGTACGTGTATTTATTTAATTACAACTGTAACCATATTTTTCTCCATTTAGAAATGAAGTCTTTTGCAACTATGTCCTTAGAACATTTCACGCCAGTTCTATTCTTGTATCAGCTACCTAATGTCTTTTCCCCTTTGTCTTCCTCTATGTCTAAAGGAGTTTCTAAAAAATTAATATTCAGAATTGATAAAGATACTTGAACTCAGGAATAAAAGGAGAAAACATATCTCTAGCTTCCAGGTATGACAGAGTCAACATACACCTTTTCCTCCCCACTGAACTCCATTAAAACCTAAAGAACTAGAACAAATAAACCACAGCAGGTGTATCAAGAACATAGGAACTGATGGCATTGACTTAGGAACAGTAGAGACTGTTTGCCGTGCTGTCATCCTGAACCCATCTTTATGTATATATTTTAATTCTCTATCATTTATTTAATTCCATACCTTTTTCCGTTTGAGGACCCTGTAATAGACTTGTCGTGGCTGGACTGCGACAACTGGTGCCCATACGTGTGGCTATCAAAAAAGGGAAAGTGGAGAGGTAATGGAACTCCCCCAGAAGTGAGCACACGGAATGTGCAAGAAGACAAGATGGCGCTGGAGTAGGCGGACGTACCAACTTCCACCTCCCAGAACCAAAGTGGATTACAAACTAATTTTAAGAACCATGATCTGGAAAAACCAACTTTAGACTAAACTAAGAGGACTCTTCAACCAAGAACACTGAAGAAGCCACACTGAGACTGGTAGGAAAAGCAGAAACGTGGAGAGGGCTGCCCAGCTCCCCGGAGCGAACAGCAGCCGGGAGAGGCTCGTGTGGCGGGAAGTGAGTTTAGCAGAGAGAGCAAAGTCCTGAGTCCCAGGTACAAAGCCCCAGCCTGCAGCCCCAGAGCCTAGAAGAGGCGTATGGACAGTATTTAGCTGGAAACAAGACAGGATACTGTTTGTGAGAAAGAGACTGATTTCTTAGACCCAGGATTCTTCTTAAAGGGACTGCGCAGAAAACCTCTATCACAACCACTCACCTAGGGCTCCAGGGGACGAGGAGAAGGAGAGGTCCAGACTAGCAGGAAGAAAGTGTAATGTAGGAGGCACAGAGAGAAACATTTTGAGAGACAGCCACCCTAACCTCTGGGACGAGTCACTCCACAAATCTGAAGTGAATATTTCCCCTGGGAACAGCAATACCAGCAAAGGGAAGCAGGACACCAGCCAAACAAGTTCTCTATGGCACTTGGAGCAGAGCTGCTTAGAAGGAGGGAGCTTTCGGGACTACAGTAGTGAGTGTTAGGGTCTGAGCTGCAGTGCCCACACCCCACACGGCTGAGGGCTCGCTGGAGGGTGGGTGGCGGCGGGATGCGGGATGCAGAAGTGCAGTTCTGTCAGCAAGGGCAGAAGCTGGCTGGCCACCACTGAGGCTCAGGTGTGAGCTCAGACTTGCTTGGCTGGGGAGGAGGAGACGTGAAAAAATGGTCAAGCCCAGTTACAGCCTGCCTGCAATCCAGCCTGTGGAAGAAGGGTGGAAACCCCGGAAGGGGTGAAGACCTTCCCTTGAGCAAAGGTGCTGGAGCGCAGCCTTTCCCCACCTGCGGAACTGAAGCTTGTGGCCTGACGTGGGAGCCGGCTCCTCCCGTGGGAGTGGAGCCAAAAGCCCAGAACAGGCAGAGTCCCACTACTGAGTGTGGACATGCAGTCCCGCCCGGCCTGTGGAGCCAAGGCTTGCAGCCGTCCCACGAGTGCGCTCCTCCTGCAAGGTGGGGCGAAAGCTCAAAATCAGGCAGAGACCCACAGCTGAGCAAAGGTGTTCACCCCTGCCCTCAGGACCGAGCATAATGCCACCTGCGGGGGCGGGCGAAGGCCAACGCCACCGAAGCTTGTACACCCGAGCACGTGATCACAGCCACTCCTGTGAAGGAGAGGCGGAAACCACAGCAACAGCCCCAGTGGGCAGGCACCGGCAACACCCATACCCAAATGCCCTAGGCAGCAACAGCAGAGGGGGTGGAGGGCCTGCAGACAGACTACACCTAGGGAACACAGAGGCTACACCCAGTGGACTCCAGTGGCCAAAATCTTCTTTTACACAGAAAATGAGAAGGCAGAGAAATGCAACACAAATGAACCAAGAGAAATCCCCAGAAAAGGACCTGAATGAGTCAGATATAACCAAATTACCAGATGCAGAGTTTAAAATAATGATTGTTAGGATGCTCAAAGATATTAGAAAAATAGATGGTCATTACGAATACCTATCTTTTTTTTCCTTTTTTTCTTTATTCATTTTTAGAGAGGAGAGAGAGGGGGAGAGAGAGACAGAGAGAGAGAAGGGGGGAGGAGCTGGAAGCATCAACTCCCATATGTGCTTTGACCAGGCAAGCCCAGGGTTTCGAACCGGTCATTACGAACACCTAAATAAAGAGATAGCAAATATAAAAAAGGACATTGAAATAATAAAAAAGAATCAGTCAGAAATGACAAATACAATATCAGAAATGAAGAACACAATGGAAGGAATTAACAGCAGGATGGATGAACTGAGAATCGAATCAGTGAGTTAGAGGACAAGATAAATAAAGGCATGGAAGCAGAGCAGAAAAAAGAAAAGAGACTCAAAAAGTCTGAGGAAACTCTAAGAGAGCTCTGTGACAACATGAAGAGAAATAACATCCGCATCATAGGGGTTCCTGAAGAAGAGGAGAAAGTACAAGGGATAGAGACTTTGTTCAAACATAGCTGAAAACTTCCTTCAATTAAGGCAGGAAAACATCTCACAAGTTCAAGAAGCACAGAGAACTCCATTAAAGAGAAACCCAAAGAAATCTATACCAAGACATATCATAATTAAAATACCAAAGCTAAGTGATAAAGAGAAAATATTAAAAGCTGCTAGACAAAAAAAGACTATCACCTACAAAGAAGCCCCCATAAGGATGAATTCTAACTTCTCAAAAGAAACACTTGAGGCCGGAAGAGAATGGTAAGAAATATTCAAAGTAATGCAGAACAAGAGCCTACAACCAAGACTACTTTATCCAGCAAGGCTATTGTTTAAAATGGAAGGAGAAATAAAAAACTTTCCAGACACAAAAAAAACAAAAACCTCAAGAAATTCACTACAACCAAACCAAGGCTGCAAGAAATGCTAAGGGGCCTGTTGTAAACAGATCAAAGGAGAAAAAGAATATAGCAAAATAGGAATACAGAATAAAATGGCAATAAACAATTACATATCAATAATAACCTTAAATGTAAATGGATTAAATGATTCGATCAAAAGACATAGGGTAACTGCGTGGATAAGAAAACAGGGGCCTGACCTGTGGTGGCGCATCGACCTGGAAATGCTGAGGTCGCTGGTTCGAAACCCTGGGCTTGCCTGGTCAAGGCACATATGGGAGTTGATGCTTCCAGATCCTCCACCCTTCTCTCTCTCTGTTTCTCTCTCTCCCTCTCTCTCTCCTCTCTAAAAATGAATAAATAAAATTAAATTAAAAAAAAAGAAAACAGGACCTTTACATATGCTGTCTACAAGAGACACACCTTAAAACAAAAGATGCACATAGACTGAAGATAAAAGAATAGAAAAAAAAAATATTTCACACAAATGGAAATGAAAAAAAAAACTGGGGTAGCAATACTTATATCAGACAAAATGGACTTTAAAACAAAGACTATAGTAAGAGATAAAGAAGGTCACTACATAATGATAAAGGGAGCAATCCAACAGGAAGATATAACCATTATAAATATCTATGCACCTAATATAGGAGCACCTAAATATATAAAGCAGACTTTGATGGATTTAAAAGTCAAGATCAATAGCAATACTATAATAGTAGGGATTTCAATACCCCACTAACATCACTAGATAGATCCTCAAGAAAGAAAATTAACAAAGAAACAGCTGACTTAAAGGACATACTAGAGCAACTCGATTTAATAGATATTTTCAGAACCTTTCACTTTATTTTTTTTATTATTTATTTATTTTTGTATTTTTCTGAAGCTGGAAACGGGGATAGACAGACTTCCGCATGCGCCCGACCGGGATCCACCCGGCATGCCCATCAGGTGGCGATGCTCTGCCCACCAGGGGGCAATGCTCTGCCCCTCCAGGGCATCGCTCTGCCGTGACCAGAGCCATTCTAGCGCCTGGGGCAGAGGCCAAGGAACCATCCCCAGCGCTCGGGCCATCCTTGCTCCAATGGAGCCTCGCTGCGGGAGGGGAAGAGAGAGACAGAGAGGAAGGAGAGGGGGAGGGGTGGAGAAGCAGATGGGCGCCTCTCCTGTGTGCCCTGGCTGGGAATTGAACCCGGGACTTCTGCATGCCAGGCTGATGCTCTACCACTGAGCCAACCAGCCAGGGCCAAAACCTTTCACTTTAAAGCAGCAGAATATACATTCTTTTCAAGTGCTCATGGTACATTTTCTAGGATAGACCACATGTTAGGGCACAAAAACGGTCTTAACAAATTTAAGAAGATTGAAATCATATCAAGCACTTTCTCTGATCACAATGGCATGAAACTAGAAATCAGCCACAACAGAAAAACTGAAAAATACTCAAAACACTTGGAAACTAAATAGCATGTTATTAATAATGATTGGGTTAACAATGAGAATCAAAGAAGAAATTAAAAAATTTATAGAAACGAATGATAACAAGCATACATCAACTCAAAATATATGAGACACAGCAGAAGCAGTCCTGAGAGGGAAGTTCATAGCATTATAGACATACCTTAAGAAGCTAGAAAAAGCTCAAATAAACAACTTGACCCTGTATCTAAAAGAACTAGAAAAAGAACAGCAAGTAAAGCCCAGAGCTAGTAAAAGGAAGGAAATAATAAAGATCTGAGCAGAAATAAATGACATAGAGGCTAAAGAAACAATACAGAGGATCAATGAAACCAGGAGTTGGTTCTTTGAAAAGGTAAACAAGATTGATGAACCTTTAACCAGACTCACCAAGAAAAAAAGAGAGAGGACTCAAATAAATAAAATTAGAAATGAGAGTGGAGAAATAACTGACAGAAGAGAAATACAAAATATTGTAAGAAAATACTACGAAGAACTGTACACCAAAAAACTAGACAACCTAGATGAAATGGAAAAATTCCTTGAAACATATAATCTTCCAAAAATTAATCTGGAAGAATCAGAAAACCTAAACACACCAATTACAACAAATGAGATTGAAACAGTTATCAAAAAGCTCCCAAAAAAGAAAAGTCCTGGGCCTGATGGCTTCACAAGTGAATTCTACCAAATATTCAAAGAACAACTAACTCCTATCCTTCTCAAGCTATTTCAAAAAATTCAAGAGGAAGGAAGACTTCCAAGCTCCTTTTATGAGGCGAGTATAATTCTGATTCCAAAACCAGGCAAAGACAGCACAAAGAAAGAAAACTATAGGCCAATATCCCTGATGGATTTAGATGCTAAAATCTCAACAAAATATTAGCAAAACTGGATCCAGAAATATATTAAAAAAAATCATACACCATGATCAAGTGGGATTTATTCTTGGGAGGCAAGGCTGGTACAATATTCACAAATCAATCAATGTGATTCACACACTAAACAAAAGGAAGGAGAAAAACCACACAATAATTTCAATAGATGCAGAAAAAGCATTTGATAAAATCCAGCACTCATTCATGATCAAAACTCTCAGCAAAGTGGGAATACAGGGAAATACCTCAACATGATAAAGGCCATCTATGACAAACCCCATCATACTCAATGGGCAAAAATTAAAAAGCTATCCCCTTAAGATCAGGAACAAGGCAGGGGTGCCCCCTTTCACCACTCTTATTCAACATAGTTCTGGAAGTCCTAGCTACAGCAATCAGACAAGAAAAAGAAATAAAAGGCATCCAAATTGGAAAAGAAGAAGTAAAACTATCATTATTTGCAGATGATATGATATTGTATATAGAAAACCCTAAAGTCTCAGTCAAAAAACTACTAGACCTGATAAATGAATTCATCAAGATGGCAGGATATAAAATTAATACTCAGAAGTCAGAGGCTTTTTTATACCACTAACAATGAATGGTCAGAAAGAGAAATATAGGAAGCAATCCCCTTTTACCACTGCAACCAAAAAAATAGAGACCTAGGAATAAATTTAACCAGGGAGATTAAAGACTATCAGGGAAGATACAAACAAGTGGAAGCATAGACTGTGCTCACGGTTAGGAAGAATAAACATCCTTAAAATGTCTATATTACCCAAAGCAATTTATAAATTCAATGCAATACCGATTAAAATATCAATGACTTACTTCAAAGATATAGAACACATATTCCAAAAATTTATATGGAACCAAAAGAGGACATGAATAGCCTCAGCAATCTTGAAAAGGAAGAATAAAGTGGGTGGTATCATACTTCCGGATATCAAGTTATACTACAAGGCCATTGTACGCAAAACAGCCTGGTACTGGCATAAGAACAGGCATATAGATCAATGGAACAGAATAGAGAACCCAGAAATAAACCCACACTTTTATGGACAATTGATATTTGACAAAGGAGGTAAGAGCATACAATGGAGTAAAGACAGCCTCTTCAACAAATGGTGTTGGGAAAATTGGACAGCTACCTGCAAAAAAATGAAACTAAACCACCAACTTACCCCATTCACAAAAATAAACTCAAAATGGATAAAAGACTTAAATGTAAGCCGTAAAACCATAAGCATCTTAGAAGAAAACATAGGTACTAAGCTCTCTGACATCTCTTGAAGCAATATATTTGCTGATTTATCTCCACGGGCAAGTGAAATAAAAGACAGGATAAACGAATGGGACTCTATCAAACTAAAAAGCTTCTGCACAGCTAAAGACAATAAGAACAGAATAAAAAGACAAGCTACACAATGGGAGAATACATTTTACAATGCGTCTGATAAAGGGTTAATAACCAAAATTTATAAAGAACTTGTAAAAACTCAATGCCAGAAAGACAAACAATCCAATCCAAAAATGGGCAAAAGAAATGAATAGACACTTCTCCAAAGAGGATATACAGATGGCCAATAGGCATATGAAAAAAATGCTCAACATCACTAATCATTAGAGAAATGCAAATTAAAACCACAATGAGATATCATCTCACACTGGTCAGAATGGCACTCATCAACAAAACAACACAGAATAATTGCTGGTGAGGATGTGGAGAAAAGGGAACCCTCCTGCACTGCTGGTGGGAATGCAGACTGGTGCAGCCTCTGTGGAAAACAGTATGGAGATTCCTCAAGAAATTAAAAATCAACTGCCTTTTGACCCAGCTATACCACTGTTAGGAATATACCCCAAGAACACCATAGCACTGTTTGAAAAGAAGAAATGCACCCCATGTTTATGGCAGCATTGTTCACAATAGCGAAGATCTGGAAATGGCCCAAGTGTCCGTCAGTGGATGAGTGGATTAAAAAGCTTTGGTACATATATACTATGGAATACTACTCAGCCATAAGAAATGATGACATCAGATCATTTATAACAACATGGATGGACCTTGATAACATCATACGGAGCGAAATAAGTAAATCAGAAAAAACTAAGAACTATATGATTCTCTACATAGATGGGACATAAAAATGAGACTCAGAGACATGGACAAGTGGGGGGAAGGAGAGGGAGGGGGTTGGGAGAGGGGAGGGTCACAAAGAAAACCAGATAGAAGGTGATGGAAGACAATGGGACTTTGGGTGATGGGAATGCAGCATAATCAAATGTCAAAATAACCTAAAGATGTTTTCTCTGAACATATGTACCCTGATTTATCAATGTCACCCCATTATAATTAAAAAAAAAGTGCACAGGAACCAGAAGGGCTGTTGAGGTGGCTGCTTTTCCCTCGTGTGCATCCCCTCGCCTGAACTCGAGCAATCCCAAACGGGGAAACGTACAGTGCTGCCAACTGTACATTTGACTGAGACGAAGGAGAAACCCACTGGTTTTGTTTTGAGGAGTGGAAATGGGAAAACTTCTAAAGTTCTGAAAAAGTGGGGGAAGGCCAACCCCACTTCCTTCCCTGATCTTATGTGGCCCAGACTGTGGGTGGTCCCGGGGGAGACACGTCCCAGGGGAGGGACCGGCCAGATTGGGACCCAAAGTGCGGAGGGAGATGAACTTGCTGAGGTCAGAGCAACCGTGCTTCCAAGAAGACGGGGCCAACTGCTTTTCACATCCTCTCTGTCCTCTGCCACTGGCATGTCACAGTCATGGAAGGGGGTTGTTTCTGGCGTGGGGACTGATACAAGAATCCTGGGGAAATGGAATACACTGAGAAGGTAACAGGAGAGAGGAACAGGAAAGTGACCAAGTTATTTTTCAGCTCATGTATTTACCCCATCATTTGCATACCTGGATAGGATCCTTATTAGAATACCAAACTTCAAAAATGATACCAATGAGTATACCTCTACCCAAGTGTGAACTGACCAGCGGGTAACACGGGCAGGGGAGAAACTGAAAAGCACAGCAAAGACTTGGAAACAGACCCGGGAACCATAGCCCACAGATAAGATATAAATAAGACTTAGGGTGTCAGAAGGTATTGTTGAAACATCCAGGATAAAATAGAAAAATCAATTGCTACACAAAGAGTGACAAAAATCTTATCCTATATAGAAGAGACAATCAACAGGTATCTCTAAGAGGATGGCACAGGTGCTGGAATAAACACAGAAAGTATCAAAATATAGAAAAAGAAACTATCTGAAAACTTACAACTAAAAAAATCTATAAGCAAAATAAGCAGCTCATTTGACTTACTTAATAGTAAAATAGAAATGACAGAGAAAAAGGTCAGTGAATTTGAAGACAGATAAATAGAAATTATACAATCGGAACAACAGACAGAAAAATGATGAAGAAAAATGAATAAAACCCAAGGACTTTTGGGACAACAACCAAATATCTAACATTCATGTCACTGTAGTTTCAGAAAGAGAGAAGAGTATGTGGCTTAAATAATATTTAAAGAAATAATGACAGAAAACTTCTCAGGTTTGGCAAAAAGATACAAATCTACAGATTGAAAAAGTTGATTGAATTTGATCCAGATAAACTCTAAGAAATTCACACCAGACAAATCATAAGCAAACTGCTGAAATGTAAAGACAAACTCTTGGCAGCATTCAGAGAAAAAATGATGAATATTTACTAGATGTATGCACATTTAGGATTGTTTTTTCTTTATGAAATGGTTCTCTTATCAACATGTAATGCCCCTGTTTTTTTCTCTGGTAATTTTCTTTAGGGGAACAATTCAGATGACTTTGAATTTCTATTAAAGGTGTCCAGAAAGCAGGAGAACAACATTCTTAAGTGCTGAAGGTGTCTATGTCAAGTAAAAATATTCTTGAGGAAATATGGTGAATTAGACACTCTCAAGTGAAGGAAAACTAAGAGACTTTGTAGCCATGAGTATTGATGTAAATAGACTGATATAAAATGTTTCTCAAACAGAAATGATACAGGATAATTTGAAACAGTGAATAATGACAGTACAACAGAAATGGAGACTCAGGGACATAGATCAAAGTGAAGTGGTTACCAAGGGGAGGGGGATTTGGGGGAGGGGAAGGTTGTAAAGAGGGACAAATATAAGGTGATGAAAAATGATTTGACTTTGGGTGATGGGTATACAACATAATCAACAGTTCAAGTGCTATAGAAATGTTTATCCAAAATCTATGCACTCTTCTTATTGATCAATGTAACCCGGTTAAATTGAATTTTCAAAAAAAAAAAGTTATAATCACTATTGCTTTCTTTTAATTTTTTAACTTACTTTTATTTTTAGTGAGAGAGAGAGAGAGGGAAGGAGGAACAGACAGACAGGAAGGTAGAGAGAAATGAGAAGCATCAATTCATAGTTGTGGCACCTTAGTTGTTCAGTGATTGCTTCTCATATGTGCCTTGACCTGGGGACTCCAGCCGTGTCAATGACGCTGAAGCCAGTGACCTTGGGCTCAAGCCTGAGACCTTGGGCTTCAAGCCAGTGACCACTGGGTCATGTCCATGATCCCATGCTTAAGCTGGCAACCCCGTGCTCAAGCTGGTTAGCCCGCGCTCAAGCTGTCGACCTTGGGGTTTCAAACCTGGGTGCTCAGCATCCCAGGTTGACGCTCTGTCCACTGCGCCACTGCCTCTGCTCAGGCTAACAATTACTTTCTTAGGGTTTTTAAAAATGTTAGGTTGATTTTAAGCATTTTCAGTATATGGAGGTGTACATTTGTGACAACTGTAGCCTAAAGGACAGAACCTATAGTGTGGTCGGTCAGGTTTCTGTGCTCAAAACAAAATTAAAAACTGTTGATTCTAAATAACTGAAAAGCTATGTCTGTAATTTGTAATCCTTAGATTACAAATATAAATATACTAAAGAGCTAATAAAAATTACAATAAATAAATGAAATGAAATATTAAAAAATGTTCAATTAACCGAAAATAGGACAGCAAAGAGAAAACAGAGGGAAAAGCAGTAAGAAAACAGAAAAGACATAATAAAAGTGACACATTCAATTTAAATATAAATGGTGGAGTGAGAAGATACTCCCCATCTCTCTTCTTTGAAATTTCAACAAACTGAACAACATTTCGATAGAGTTTCTTCTGTGGAGGGTCCAGTAAAGCCCACTCCTCCAGGGTAATGTTCCACAGCCACACCCTCAAAGGTTGCCGAGTCCATGCCTCAGTTTCCGACTCCCTCCCCCCTGGCAGTGCAGGCCACACCACAGAGGCAATGTTGCAGCCACCAGAGGCCTCAGTAGATGTGAGAGTGCCCGGACTGTTGGCAGAAGCCAGAGCCACCACCGAGCAGTCATGCCGTCCACGCCCTTCTGTTCGGATTTCTTTTTTAAAGTTTCGGTCTCTTTTGACAAAGTACTTGTTTTTATTTTATTTTTTTATAGATTTTATTTTGTTGATATTAGAGCGATAAGAGGCAGGGGGAGCGAGAAGTATCAAACTCTCAGCTGCTTCATGTTAGCTGTTCAGTGGTTGCCTCTCATGTGCGCCTTGACCGGGCGAGCCCAGGGTATTGAACCGGTGACGCTATATCCTCTGCACCATCACAGGTCAGGCATCAAGTATTGATACTTGTTTTGTTCATCATTTTTTCTCAGTTCATTATATTGCTTATCAGTATTTCCTCAACTCTTGTTGAGTGTTTTCAGAACTTCAAGTTTGAATACTCTTATTGTCATTTAACTCCAAAGTGTCCTTGTGACTGATACTGTTTTCTGGAGAGTTTTCATTTTCTTTTTGAACTGTGTCTCTTTTTTGGTTATTTTTGGTATTACTTTTTCTTTGTCTAGACTCTAGATCAGTGGTTCTCAACCTTTCTAATGCCGTGACCCCGCAATACAGTTCCTCATGTTGCGGTGACCCCAAACCAAAAAATAATTTTGGTGGCTACTTCATAACTGTAATTTTGCTACAGTTATGATTCGGAATGTAAATACCTGATCATTATGTATTTTCCGATGGCTTCAGGCGACCCTGCAAGGGTCGCGACCCACAGGTTGAGAACCGCTGCTCTAGATTGTGTTTGAGAGTGTATTGCACTTGCAAGAGGCTTTCCTATGATTTTCCGGTAGGGGTGCTGGATTACAAGCTTTAGCTCTGTGAAACCCCCGGCTGACCTCTGCTGGGGTCCACCGTGATGCAGCCACCATGACGGTGTGGGCACGTGCAAGGGCTTTATGGCTTTTTCCGCTTTTCTCCTGGAACGGCAATCCCGGGCCTCCCCATAGTTCTCCCGGTGTCCCAAAAGAACAAGAAACAGATAGAGAGTACCCGTTTTTCAGGGGAAATAGTTGATCTGCAGTTATTTCTTGGGTACGTCGCTGTTACTCTTGGCACACGAGGGGAGGGGTTGAGATCAGGAGGCTGGGGGCTGCACGAGGGGGGGTGAGATCGGGAGGCTGGGGCTGCACTCTGTGTTGCTCTGTCTCTGTCCCCAGCGCAGGCAGCTGGCAGACCGTGGGGATGCCCACAGGGTTCTCGAGCTCTGTCTCTGCCCTGTCCCTGCAGCGGCTGCTGCTTTTGTTCAGCAGTGTTGTGAGTGTGCTCCCAACCTCTCCAGTCCTCCCAGCAGAGGAAGACCCAGAGACTGGGTTTCACCCTTCTCCAGAGCCCCTGCAGACAAACCCCAGACAGACCAGGTGTGTCCCCTCTGCGGAACCCCACTGTGAGTGCTTCTTGTCTTCTGCACCCGTCTCTATCCTTCCCACCGTCCATCAATCCAATGAGCAGATCTTTCAGGCAAACCTGTGACCCCAGCTGGGTTTCCTTCACTGAGTTACAGCTGCTCAACTTGTTGAAATTTCAAGGGGCGAGATCAAAGTATCTCACACTGCCATTACTCTGACACAATCATGTCTTGTTTTTTTGAGAGTCGCCTTGGAAGAAGGTGATCTGATTGCAGTGAGGCCCAACAGGGGCTCTCAACCAGAGCCAAGCCCAGACAAAGCAAAGAGCAACTCCGCTCCTTTAATAGATGTGTTAGCTCACAACGGGTCACAGTTGTGAGTGCCAGCACGTAAAACTTTAAATGTGTGAGAAAATGCAGAATAAAATCGTCATGTCCTGGTGTTGGGCACAGAGTCTAGAAAAGACGGCAAAAGCAGGATCCATTAAGAACATGTGATAAATTGAATAAAAATATAAAAACAAGATACAGTTTGGGAAAAATGTTTCTAATGTACATGTCAAACAAACGACATGTATCTGGACTATATAAAGAACTCTCAAAAATTTAATAAGAAATGAATAATCCAAACTAAAAATAGACACAGGCCTCAACAAATATTTTATCAGGGAGTATAAAAATGGCAGATAAGCACATGAAAGATGATGTATACTGTTCTCTATTCACAAAGTGCAATTTAAAACAATGGCTAGACACAAGTACACACTGATTAGAATGGTTAACATTTTAAAAAAGTGTTGACAATTCCATGTTTTGGCGATGACATGGGCGATGTCATTCTCATACATTGCTGGTGGGAGCGTGAGACACCACTGCCACTCTGGAGGGCTGTGTGGCAGTGTCTGACGAAGTTAAACAAATACTTGTGAGGGAGCAATTCTACTCTGAGAGACACAAAACTTATGTTCACACAGCAAAAAGCTGTACATAAAATTCAGTTTCACTCATACTCACCAAAGCCTGGAAACAAACAAACCAATATTCCTCAGCAGGTGTGCTGTGTTCTATCCAAACATGAACTGCTACTCAGCAGGTGTGCTGTGTTCTATCCAAACATGAACTGCTACTCAGCGGGTGTGCTGTGTTCTATCCAAACATGAACTGCTACTCAGCAGGTGTGCTGTGTTCTATCCAAACATGAACTGCTACTCAGCGGGTGTGCTGTGTTCTATCCAAACATGAACTGCTACTCAGCGGGTGTGCTGTGTTCTATCCAAACATGAACTGCTACTCAGCGGGTGTGCTGTGTTCTATCCAAACATGAACTGCTACTCAGCGGGTGTGCTGTGTTCTATCCAAACATGAACTGCTACTCAGCGGGTGTGCTGTGTTCTATCCAAACATGACCTGCTACTCAGCGGGTGTGCTGTGTTTCTATCCAAACGTGAACTGCTACTCAGCGGGTGTGTGTGTTCTATCCAAACATGAACTGCTACTCAGCGGGTGCTGTGTTCTATCCAAACATGAACTGCTACTCAGCGGGTGTGCTGTGTTCTATCCAAACATGAACTGCTACTCAGCGGGTGTGCTGTGTTCTATCCAAACATGACCTGCTACTCAGCGGGTGTGCTGTGTTCTATCCAAACATGAACTGCTACTCAGCGGGTGTGCTGTGTTACATCCAAACATGAACTGCTACTCAGCAGGTGTGCTGTGTTCTATCCAAACGTGAACTGCTACTCAGCGGGTGTGCTGTGTTCTATCCAAACATGAACTGCTACTCAGCGGGTGTGCTGTGTTACATCCAAACATGAACTGCTACTCAGCAGGTGTGCTGTGTTACATCCAAACATGAACTGCTACTCAGCGGGTGTGCTGTGTTCTATCCAAACATGAACTGCTACTCAGCGGGTGTGCTGTGTTCTATCCAAACATGAACTGCTACTCAGCAGGTGTGCTGATACATCCAAACATGAACTACTACTATTCAGCAGAAATGGAACTGAAAGGCATTATGCTCAATGTAAGCAGCTAATCTCTAAAGGTTACATAGTACATGGTTCCATTTATATAATTTCTTAACAGACACAAAAGTAGTGATGAAAGAGACCAGAGGTTAGCAGGCGGAAGAGATGGAACACAGAGAAGGAGACTGAGGGAGGAAGTGTTTAGACCAGGGGGAGTCACCCTTCTTATACCGACCGCTCACTTCTGTACCTCTGTTAGTAGTAAGATTTTTCTAACCGCCCACCAGTTCCACAGTCATGGTGATTTATAAGTAGGAAAAACTTTACTTTATAAAATTTATATAAAGGAGAGTTACAGCATGTTAAAACATATAAAATAATATACTTGCCAAGTACTTTATGTCGGATTTTTGCTAAGTTTTGGCAGAATAAATCTTTATAAAACAACTTACTCTAGTTAAATCTATCTTTTTATTTATACTTTGGTTGCTCTGCTACGGCCCACCATGAAAGCTGGAGTGCCCCCTAGGGGTGGTAGGGGACCAGGCTGACCACCACTGGTCTAGACTGATGAAACTACTGTGTCTTGGTTGTGGTGTTGGTTAAATGTGTTAAAATTCATGGTTCTGTCAATCAAAAGAGAAAAGTTAAATTTCTGTATAATTAAAGCAAATCTCTGACTCACCTTAAAGAGAATAAGGTGTTCTGATAGTGTCAAGTTATTAAACAACAAGTCCTGCTGTGGACAGAAGTCTAGGTTTTTTTGAATATCATCATGTTCTTTGAGATGTCATAGCCATTGATATAGGCCTCTCCCGCGGTTGGAAGGTAGCGACCTAAGTGAAAACAGGAGACGCTGCAGAGGTTGCGCTTTGATCAGAACATGGCAGGACTCTGCAAACAAGCATCTCAAATTCAGTGTGCTCGAGGTTACTCAGGAGAAAGCACTGTCCCCTGCAGAACAGTTCCCTAAAACAGCAAGTTACTTCTGGGTGGTGGAATTAGCTATGTCTTTTAATTCTCTTTCCTTTTCTTTTTTGCTAATATATACTAATTTTTTGCACATCAATATGGGTTATATTGGCAATAAAAACATATAAGTATGTTGCTATATTCCCATTTATTGGCACTGAAATCACCTGTCCACCCGTATGTGAACCATAATTAGGTACTGTGCACAGCTATGAAAAACATAAAGATCTAGAATATAAAATGTTTGTCCATATGAATTTTAAATAATAATAACCAGTCCAAATTTTGTGGGAAACTATTTGGTAAATATGTAAAAAAGAAATTAAATAACCATTTAAACCCTATAAATCATTTATTCTATTTTAAAATACACTTATAAATAATGCGTTATAGGTGACCTATAAAATTATATTAGTTTCAGTATACAAGATAATGATTAGACAATGTATAAATTGTTAAATAACCACTAGAATAAGTAGGGTTAACACCAATCACCATATATAGTTACACATTTTTTTTGTGATGAAAATATTAAAAGCTTTCATCTTTTAGTTACTTTCAAATAGAAAATACAGTGTGATCCACTGTAGTCACAATGCTGCCTGTCACACCCCTGTCACTTATTTGTAACTGAAGTCTGCACCTGTGAGCCCACCACCCACTCAGCCCAGCTCCTGTCCCCCGCCATTGGCCACCACCAAGGTGTCCTCTCCAACTACGGTTCATCATTTACAAAACATATTCTATATATATGAGATCAACTGGCATTTCTCTTTCTTTGTTTAACTGACATCTATGTACTCTTATTGATCAACTCACCCTGTTAATTTTCTAAATAAAATTTTTTTAAAAGTTTGCTGATTCGTTTTTCTGCCCGATCAACTTTTCAATTTTGTTTATATTTTTTATATCCACAATTTTATTTGGGTTTTGAAAAATAATTTCTATCTCTGTATTTTAATTGTCTTCATGCATAATTTGCCTCATTTCATTTGTTTTCTGTGTTCTTTGTATTGTTGAAATATGAAGGGAAACACAGGCTTTTCTTATGTCAGATAACGCAGAGATCTGTGATTCTTAATGCTCAGATATTGGAGCTTTATTTTGTTCCTTTGACTGTGGTATGTTTCCTTGTTTCTTTTTTGATGTTCTGTTGAGAGCCGAACATTTAAAAACAGATATGCCTCCCAGTGTTTATGGACTGTTTTCATGTATGTGAAATTCTTCACCAATCAGCCCAGCTGGAATTTTTGATCTTGCAAACATTTTCTGAGGATGTGTCTTCTCTGGGTTGTTTTTGTGTGCTTTATTTCAGTAGATACAACTGCTTTAACTGTCCCAATTTCCGGAAGCAGCTTGGAGAATTTAGTTTCAGTTTCCTAGTTTACTCCCCTGCCCATTCTGTGATGCCCCCTTGGCACCTGCCCGTGGACTGACGCCCCCTTGGCACCTGCCATTCTGTGACGCCCCCATTGGCACCTGCCCATTCTGTGACGCCCCCTTGGCACCTGCCCTGGACTGACGCCCCCTTGGCACCTGCCCGTCTGTGACGCCCCCTTGGCACTGCCGTGGGACTTCCCTCGACTGCTGGAAGGCAAGCTGAAGTGCTGAAGAGTCTGCATCTTTTCTTCCTGTGGGTTTTAACTTGGCATCCATTCCATGCTGACACTCCTGTCAGGGCTCCGTTAGATGGGACAGAAACCAGCCTCCCTTGGGGAGCCCTTGCAAAATCCAGAACACTGGATGCAAGTCCCCATCTTCTCTGTTCCCCGGGAGGAGCTCTGACCTGGAAAGCTGCCCTCCTGCCCATGCAGGCCTGTGAGGGAAGGGCTTGGGTGAGAAAATGCCAAACTTGCTGCTTTTGGTGTTGGCTATGTGTTCACCTGCACACTGCAGCTTCCAAACTGGTACCCAGGATTCTGGAGAAAGGTATTTTTGTCTGTATATTGTTAGCTTTGTGTCTCCATGGGAATGAGGGCCTGGAGCTTCCAAGTCCACAGCGTTACTGATGTATCCCAAACCCCTATTGTTTCTGATTGCCCTTCTTCCTGAGCGTTGCTCGACTGCCATGACCTTGTTCTGTGTCCAGAGTTCTGACCGGGTTGTTGCTGACACTTGTGTTCTGTGATTGGCTCTTTTCTGTGAAGGGGCTGGAGCTTCAGAGCTGCCTCATCTGTCATTTTATTGCGCCAGGTGGTTGCTCGCGAGTTGCATCGTGGTGAATAAATGGTATTTTTAAAGGTGGAAGTGGAGTGGAGTTCGTCACTCCCAGTGAGAGGCAGGAGCACACGCAGATGAAGGACGTGCATAATAATGTGTTCCGAGAAGCAGAGAGTGTGTTCCAAGATATCTGATGCAAGGTATACCAACTACATATATGTATTTTTTCTTGTCATTATCAAGTTAATAATTCAAATCATAACCTCATGATTCTTTTAAGAATAGTAACTGAGACTGAGAGGAAGCCAGTGGGAATATGTAAAACAGAGAATGTGGGTGTGGCCTTCCTTCCTGACTAGGTTTTTTTTTTTTGTATTTTTCTGAAGTTGGAAATGGGGAGCAGACAGACAGACTCCTGCATGTGCCTGACCGGGATCCACCCGGCATGCTCACCAGGGGGCGATGCTCTGCCCATCTGGGGTGTCGCTCTGTTGCGACCGGAGCCATTCTAGTGCCTGAGGCAGAGGCCATGGAGCCATCCTCAGTGCCCGGGCCAACTTTGCTCCAGTGGAGCCTTGGCTGCGGGAGGAGAAGAGAGACAGAGAGGAAGGAGAGGGGGGGGGTGGAGAAGCAGATGGGCACTTCTCCTGTGTGCCCTGGCTGGGAATCCTGACTTAGTTTTGCCATTACTTTTGTGTCAAAGAAGAGGCTATTTATCGTAACTACTAGGCTCAGTCTTGCTTGAGTCTCTGAGAACTGTGTTAATTTAACACAACATGGGGTTCCCTATCCTAATGGTCCCAGTATTACTCATATGTTCTTCTCCCGCAGCATTTCTGAAGCATGACCTTCATAAAATCCTCCTCACTGGTTTCTCACGGCTCCCAGCGTCAATTACAAACTTCAGAGTACGTCTTCCCTAAACTTTGGGTGATTTTACCTCTGATTATTCATCCGGCTTCATCTCTTGCCATTATATTCCTTATCTGATCTAGTTATCCAGATAATCTCTGCTTCCCAGCCTCCTGGTCTTTGCTTACAACTACAATATTCTTCTCTTTCCTTCATAACCCTGTACAACTTCTATGTGCCTTAGACTCGATATCACTTCCCTATTCCTCATCACCAATACAGGCTAGATGTCGTTCTACTGGGCGAACAGCATCCTACATACAATCTCTACCTTCTTATTTAAGGTGCAAGTTTTCAGTCTTCCGTTTGAATTTCCATCAGAGCATAAAACTGAGTGTAACAGCTCTGTAATCACCACTGTATTATAAATTCCTATAAAAATCAGTATATAACATTTCCCATTGAATAAATAAATGAATTTATTACAACATCCAAGACATCTTGGTTGTAAATAATTGAAACTATAATAACACCAACACTGAAATAGCATATACAACACCACAACCTGCTGATTGGTTTACAGTCACAGAAGGAACATGACTGTTCTGGACAGAACTGAATACATACCTGTGAGAATGGACAGGACTGTGGTTTTCCCTGACCCATTTTCTCCTAGAAGAATAGTGATCTGCCCCTTATATAAATTCAAAGAGATGTTGTTTACTGCTACTTTGTCACCAAATGTCTATGAAATAAAAGAAAAATGACTTGATACCTGTCACTATCATTTATGAAAGAGAAAAATTCATCTTTTCTATTCTTAGGAGAATCAACATTGTATCATCAGACTTATAAAAGGTATTCTGAATAAGAAACAGTACTTGCAGGTGCACGGAGTTGGTGTATTAGTCAAATGAAGTGTGAAAGTACAGTGTACATCTATCTCTATGTGGTGACAGAAATGAGACCTGTCTAGAGTCTATGTGTGAAGAGTTAACATAGTATTTACAGGGATACTCAAGTGCAGCAAGAGCTGGAAGCTCACAGAGCTGCCACCAGTGAGCAGGAAAGCGGATGCTATCGTTACACCCAGAAGTTTGAGAACTCACAGGAGCACGCCCAGGACGTTTTAGGATTCTAACTAGAAGTTGGCAAATTCATATAGGGTTCAGTATGTGTTTTTGTGTGATTACTGGGAATGGGGAGAAAGGAGGGTGTAGGTGCAGAAATGGTGATAAATGAAGACTTCAGTGTGGGGGACTGAATACACAATATGATATAGAGGATGTGAACACCTGAAACCTGTACAATTGTGTTAACTAGTGTTACCCTAATAATTCAATTAAAAATAAAAAAAAAGAGTTGAATGCCTGAAACCTGTAAGGTTTTGCAAACCAATGTCATCCCAATAAATTCAATTAATAAATAAAAAATAAGAAAAATAAAAAAGAATATACACCAGACATTGTTTGTGGTCCATGGACCCTAAAATATTGATCAAGTCCTTTATTGAACATGTCTGAAAACCCTATTAAACTGTCTCTTGGAAACTCCTAATATTTCAGTCTGAAATCAGAAATCCCATGGTTCCCAAGAACTCAGCTAGCTGAATCTCACATCCGCCTGCAGGTGCCTCTCATTGGCAAATCGTCATTAAAAGCAAACAGAGAGGCCTGTTTTGGGGAACGTGGCTCATGCAGAATAAACTTTGGGAAGAGGCGGGCACTGCCAAGCTGACAGGAGACCGTCCGGGACAGTGTGTGTGTCCAACAGTAGCACTGCTGATAGTTTGGATGACATAACTCTTTGCTTTGCAGGGCGGGCTCCCCGATAACTCAAAGGATAGTTAGAACCTCCCTGGTCTCTGCCCTGTAGATGTCCCTAGAACTCTCCTTCTGACCTCTCTTTCCCTTGGTTGTGACAACCAAAATCTCTCCAGATAGTGTTTGACATCTTCTGGGGGACACAGTCATCCCCAGCTGAAAGTGACTGCCATAGGGAATCTAACTTTCTCTTATGAATTCAATTACTTTATAGATGCTGATAATCTGCTATAATCTGCTTCAGTCATCATCTCTCTTCAAAGCTATAGCTCTACATCTCCTACTGTCAATATAAGTTTAAATATTTATAAATATCTCAAATTCAGTTTGATTTTGGTTGAATGTATATATTCAACATAATGTATACATTACGTTGTATATGGGTATACAACGTAATCAACAGTTCAAATGCTATAGAAATGTTTACTGGAAACTTATGTACTCTTATTGATCAATATTACCGTTAAATTTAATTTTCTAAATTAAAAAAATTCAGTATGTCTAAAAAAACTCTGCTCATTATCATATTCTGAATATACAGTCTTTAATTGTACTCCCTAGGTCGGTGAATGGCCCCCAAATTCACCTAGATGTAGAGACCAGAACCCTGACTATATATAACCCTACACTTCATTGCTGTTACTACTGTATGCAATAAATCACCAAGTCCAATTAATTAATTAGACCATAAGTGATCATTCTTCACTTAAAAACTATTTACTGAGTGCCCATTGTGGACTAGGCACTGTGCCATGTGCTAAGAGTTACACCCAGAAGTAAGTGATGTATAATCCATGCTTTAATGAAGCTTTGGTAAAGGAGGAGAGGAAAAAAGTAAAGGCACATTAAAAATAATTATGGATCAAGATCAACATAATAAACAAAATGCACGATGTAAGGTATGAGAGTGAAACAAGCACTCACAGCAGTCATCAGGCAACCGAGGTTAACGGTCCCTGAGAATGGAAAACAAAGGAGGTAGCCCCTGTCTCCCCTCCCCCATTACGTAAACGGGGTCTATGTCATGAGTCACTCAGGCGGAGACTAGTGGTCGACCTGAGCTGAAGACAGAAATCTGAGGGTCCAGTGAAGGGAAGAGAGAGAATGTTGAAGAGGGAACACAGGCATGCAGGGACAGACCTGAGCATGGACAGCAACAGCCACCCTGAGTGTTCAGACAGAAACTGCCTGACACGGCAGGAAGACCACTTATGAGTTAGAGGACCCCTCGCTGACCCTCGCCCAGGGCCAGGAGAGGTGCTTCCTCCCACCAGCCAGACTAGAGAAATGTAAGGCTCACAGGGCAGGGGTAGGTGACGAGGAAGGGTCACAGGCAGGGGTAGGTGACGAGGAAGGGTCACAGGCAGGGGTAGGTGACGAGGAAGGGTCACAGGCAGGGGTAGGTGATGAGGAAGGGTCACAGGTAGGTGGTAGGTGATGAGGAAGGGTCACAGGCAGGGGTAGGTGACGAGGAAGGGTCACAGGCAGGGGTAGGTGACGAGGAAGGGTCACAGGCAGGGGTAGGTGACGAGGAAGGGTCACAAGCAGGGGTAGGTGATGAAGAAGGGTCACGGGGCAGGTGTAGGTGATGAGGAAGGGTCACAGGCAGGGGTAGGTGATGAGGAAGGGTCACAGGCAGGGGCAGGTGATGAGGAAGGGTCACAGGCAGGTGGTATGATGAGGAAGGGTCACAGGCAGGGGTAGGTGACGAGGAAGGGTCACAGGGCAGGGTAGGTGACGAGGAAGGGTCACAGGGCAGGGGTAGGTGACGAGGAAGGGTCACAGGCAGGGGCAGGTGACGAGGAAGGGTCACAGGCAGGGGCAGGTGACGAGGAAGGGTCACAGGCAGGGGCAGGTGATGAGGAAGGGTCACAGGCAGGGGTAGGTGACGAGGAAGGGTCACAGGCAGGGGCAGGTGATGAGGAAGGGTCACAGGCAGGGTAGGTGACGAGGAAGGGTCACAGGCAGGGGCAGGTGACGAGGAAGGGTCACAGGCAGGGGTAGGTGCGAGGAAGGGTCACAGGCAGGGGCAGGTAACGAGGAAGGGTCACAGGCAGGGGTAGGTGATGAGGAAGGGTCACAGGGCAGGGGCAGGTGACGAGGAAGGGTCACAGGCAGGGGTAGGTGACGAGGAAGGGTCACAGGCAGGGGCAGGTGACGAGGAAGGGTCACAGGGCAGGGGCAGGTGACGAGGAAGGGTCACAGGGCAGGTAGGTGACGAGGAAGGGTCACAGGGCAGGGGTAGGTGATGAGGAAGGTCGCAGGGCAAGGGTAGGTGAGAGAAGGGTCACAGGCAGGGTAGTGATGAGGAAGGGTCACAGGCAGGGGTAGGTGATGAGGAAGGGTCACAGGCAGGGGTAGGTGATGAGGAAGGGTCACAGGCCGGGGCAGGTGACGAGGAAGGGTCACAGGGCAGGGGTAGGTGATGAGGAAGGGTCACAGGCAGGGGCAGGTGATGAGGAAGGGTCACAGGCAGGGGTAGGTGACGAGGAAGGGTCACAGGCAGGGGTAGGTGATGAGGAAGGGTCACGGGGCAGGGAGGTGACGAGGAAGGGTCACAGGCAGGGGTAGGTGATGAGGAAGGGTCACAGGCAGGGGCAGGTGATGAGGAAGGCTGCCAGGGCAGGTGGTAGGGGACAAGGAAGGGCCCTGCCTCAAGAGAAGGTATAATTAATTATAGACTAAGCATGGACATGAAGGAAAAAACCATTTTGAAGTAACTTAATTCTTCCAAAAACAAATTTCAGGAGTATTTCATGGAATACAGAAATAGCCAAGATACCAAAACATAAAGAAGAAAATAGGAGCCATAATGACAAAATCAATCAATCAATCAATCAATCAACCAATTAAAATAAGCCTAGAACTGACACGTTAAAATGATAAACACATTAAAATAATTACTATAAAGGTGTATCATTTCTTGAAAAAGTTAAGATACAGACAATATTTAAAAAATAGTGGGACGTTAGAAAAATAGAGGTAGCCCTGGCCAGTTGGCTCAGTGGTAGAGTGTTGCCTGGTGTGTGAAAGTCCTGGGTTTGATTCCCGGCCAGGGCACACAGGAGAAGTGCCCACCTGCTTCTCCACCCCTCCCCCTCCCTCTTCTCTCTCTCTTCCCTTCCTGAAGCCCTGGCTCTATTGATTCGAGTGCACCAGCCCAGGACACTGAGGATGGCTCCCTGGGGCCTCCACCTCAGGTGCTAAAAATAGCTCGGTTGCGAGCATGGCCCCAGATGGGCAGAGCATTGGCCCTAGACTGGGGTTGCCAGGTGGATTCAGCTGGGGCTTATGAGGGAATCTGCCTCACTATCTCCCCTCCTCTCACTTGGAAAAAGAAGAAAAGAAAAAGAAAAGAATAATGAGGCATGAAAGCCCCTTCGTCTCCCCTCTTGAAGTTACAATAATTGGAACAGCTATGACAGCTATAACTCAACAAAGGCTTCCCTGCTCAGCACACAAGCATGTCCAAGTGACTCTCAGAGCGAAGCACCTGACGGTGGAAGGTGGGAGCAGAGCAGAGAGGAAGAAGAGGGCAGAGTGGGAGAGTGCCAGCGACAGGGGCAGAGAGAGTGGGAGAGTGCCAGCGACAGGGGCAGAGAGAGTGGGAGAGTGCCAGCTGTAAGGGCAGAGAGAGTGGGAGAGTGCCAGCGACAGGGGCAGAGAGAGTGGGAGAGTGCCAGCGACGGGGGCAGAGAGAGTGGGAGAGTGCCAGCGAAAGGGCAGAGAGAGTGGGAGAGTGCCAGCGACGGGGGCAGAGAGAGTGGGAGAGTGCCAGCGACGGGGGCAGAGAGAGTGGGAGAGTGCCAGCGACAGGGGCAGAGAGAGTGGGAGAGTGCCAGCGACGGGGGCA
Organism: Saccopteryx leptura; assembly: GCF_036850995.1. NCBI lineage: Eukaryota > Metazoa > Chordata > Mammalia > Chiroptera > Emballonuridae > Saccopteryx > Saccopteryx leptura. Next base: position 222,778,711 of record NC_089506.1, read on the forward strand.
GAGAGAGTGGGAGAGTGCCAGCGACAGGGGCAGAGAGAGTGGGAGAGTGCCAGCGACGGGGGCAGAGAGAGTGGGAGAGTGCCAGCGACGGGGCAGGCAGAGTGGGAGAGTGCCAGCGACGGGGGCAGAGAGAGTGGGAGAGTGTCAGCGACGGGGACAGAGAGAGTGGGAGAGTGCCAGCGACGGGGCAGAGAGAGTGGGAGAGTGCCAGCGACGGGGGCAGAGAGAGTGGGAGAGTGCCAGCGACGGGGGCAGAGAGAGTGGGAGAGTGCCAGCGACGGGGGGCAGAGAGAGTGGGAGAGTGCCAGCTGTAAGGGCAGAGAGAGGGGGAGAGTGCCAGCGACGGGGGCAGAGAGAGTGGGAGAGTGCCAGCGACAGGGGCAGACAGAGTGGGAGAGTGCCAGCGACGGGGGCAGAGAGAGTGGGAGAGTGCCAGCGACAGGGGCAGAGAGAGTGGGAGAGTGCCAGCGACAGGGCAGAGCTCACTGAGCCCGCTGAGGGAGGTCAGGTTGCTGCTGGCGCTCCCGTCTGCCAGGGGAGCACAGAGAACCCGGGAGCCTTCCTGCAGGAGTGGGCAGTCTGCACTGTGGCTGCACACAGGACCCCGGGTGTGGACAAAGCAGGGGATCGAACTGGCAACCTCTGTGCTCTGGACAACATTCCAAGCAACCGAGGTATTTGACCTGGGCTTAATTTATTTTTATTGATTTTCAGAGAGCTAGAGAGAGGAAGGGAGAGAGAGGGAGAGAGGAAGGGAAACAGCTGTTCCACTCAGCTGTGCATTCTCTGGTTGCTTCCATCGTGTGCGTCCTGACTGGGGATCGAACCTGTAACCTTGTTTTTTCAATCAGGATGATGCTCTTAACTTTCTTAACCAACTGAGCTAACGAGCCGGGGCCAGCAAAATGTTATTTAAATGACAGGATTGAATACTGCAGTTCAAAAAGACATGAGAAAACACAGGTAGGTAGTTCAATAGATGCTGAAATAAAATCAGTGAACAAAATGATTACCTTACCAAAGGTATTAAAACTTTAAAGGAACAGAAAAACAGAAACACAGACCAATGGAACAGAATCAAGAGCCCAGAAATAAAACCACATGTATATGGACAAATAATCTTCAACAAAGGAGCCAAAAACACACAATGGAGGAAAGAAAGTCTCAATAAATGGTGCTGGGAAAACTGGAGAGCCACATGCAAAAGAATGAAACTTGGTTATAGCTTGTCCCCATGCACAAAAATTAATTCAAAATGGATTAAAGACCTAAATATAAGATCTGAAACAATAAATTACCTTGAATAAAACACAGGTACTGAGCTCGTAGCCATTGGCTGTAGAGAGCAACTTATGAATTCGACTCCAAAGGCAAAGGAAGTGAAGGCAAAAATAAATGAATGGGACTATTGCAAACCAAAAAGCTTCTGCACAGCAAAGGAAACTGACAACAAAACAAACAGACAGGCAATCAAATGGGAGATGATATTTGCCAACAACAGCTCCAATAAGGGGTTAATATCAAAAACATATAAAAGAACTCACAAAGCTCAGCAACAAACAACAAACAATCCAATTAAAACATGGGCAGAGGACCTGGACAGACACTCCCAGGAAGACATACAAATGGCCAACAGACATATGAAAAAATGCTCATCTTCACTAGCTATTAGAGAAATGCCAATCAAGACTACAATGAGATATCATCCCATACCTGTTAGATTAGCTATTATCAACATGACAGATAATATCAATAATTTCATTAACTCTAATGGCCTGAAATATAAAATAATATGGAATGTAAAATGTAACTGAAAAATTAAAAAAATGTAAATGGCCTGAGCCTCAATTAAAAAGAGGCAATTATCACACTGAAGAAAGAGCACACACTAACTACATATGCGTAGGTAAACTATTGTACATGGCCTCCTATCACAACGACAGACACAGGTTACTAGTAAGGAATGGGGAAAATATACCAGGGAAGCAGGAACTAAAGTGAGGTGGGGCGGCCAGTCTCACGTGTGGACCCTCACCAGGCCTGCTCGTGGGCTGGGCACCAGGCCCACCCACTGCTGGAGTCAGGCACTAGGACGGCCTCCCTGCCTGGGGGATACCCTGCAGGTACCTGGCCCACACTCGGATCCTACTGGCTGGCTCATTCACAGACGCCATCATCTGGTCTGTCCACGGTCCCCACGGACTGGCCTGCCCAGGATCTCTGGGCACGCACTGATGAAGGGCTTCCCCTCTGAAGTGATACCTTGTGCAATCCTTTGATCTGGATACCGGCCACCCAGCTAGGTGATGCAGCCTCAAAATACTGAGTTTCTTCACAGTCTTCTATTTCTTCGTTTCCCCTTCTAATTCTTGGATGGCCATACCAGTATGAGCGCTACAAAGAGAGCCAAAATGAGCATGAAAAGGAATGAAGCACTCTATCTGAACAGACCTATCACAAGTAAAGCAAACGAATCAGTGATCAAAACCCTCCCACAAAGAAAAGTGCAGGAGCAGATGGCTTCGCTGGTGAATTCGACCAAATATTTAAACAAGATTGACAACAATTCTTCTCCAAGCCTTCCAAGAAGTATAAAGAGGAGGAAACATTCCCTAACTTATACTATGAGCTCAGCAGTACTCGGACACCAAAGTCAGACAAAGACATCATGAAAAAAATAAACTAGAGAGCAAGATCCGCTATGAACACGGATGAAAAACCTTCAACCAGATGCCAGCGAACTGAACCTAGCAGCACACTCAAAGGGTTAAACACAATGATCCAATGGGAATTCCCCCAGGAATGCAGCGTGTGTTCAACAGATGAAAGCTAATCAATGCAATGTATCACACTGATGCAACAAGTGGGATAAACGTATAATCATTTCAGTTGATGCAAAAAAGCCTGACAAAGCATCAAAAAAGATAAAAACCCTCAGAAAACTAGAAATGGAAGGAAACTTTCTCAGAATGACAGAGGTCATCTTATCACGCTTCAGTGGTGAAAGACTGACAGCTCTGCCTCTGGAATTGGGAACAGGACAAGGAGGTCACGTCCATCCCCGCATTCCCCACTGCATGGGGGTATCAGCCAGAGCAAGGAGGCAAAAAGCAGCCAGACTGCAAAGGGAGAAGTGAAGCTACCTATATTTGAAGATGACATAACGCCTGTAGTTTATATACAGAAAAGCCCAATGAACACCCACCCCCCACGTACTACCAGAGCTAGTTCACAAGTCCACCAAAGATGCAGGGTACATGATAAACATGCAAAAGTCAGCTGTGTTTTTACACACCAGCAATGAACTATCCAAAAAGAAAATTAACAATTTCATTATAACAGCATACAAAAAGTGAAGTAAGTAGGAATAAAGAAATGAAAGGCTCACACAATAAAACTATAAAACCTTGCTTACATAGTATAAAGATGACATATAAATAGAAAACGCATGGACTGAAAGACAGTATTTATCATATGGTAATAATACAAGTAAAGTAATCCACAGACTCAGGGTAATCCCTGTAAAAACTCCAGGGGTCATTGTTGCAGAAATAAGAAGCTGATCCTCAAGTTTACATGGAACTGCTAGGGCCCACTAATAGTCAAAACAATCTTGAAAAGGAAATAATAAAGTTGGAGGACTCACTTTCAGATTTCAAAACTTACAGAACCACAGTAATCAAAACCACGCGGCCCAGGCTGGAAGGCAGACGTCCAGGCCAATGGCATGAAACCGTGGTTCAGAAATAAAGCCCTGCATCTGTGCAGCTGGTCTTCACCAAGCCTGCTAAGATCTGCTGGTCTTCACCAAGCCTGCTAAGACCTCTGGGGGGAAGGGGGCGCCTTCTGAAACAGTGGTGCTGGGGCAACCAGGTGTTCACACGCAGAAGAATGAAGCTGGATCCTTACATAACAGTGGGTAAAATTTACTCGCAATTGATCAAGGATTGAAATATAAGATATAAAACCACCAAACAGTTAGAATAAAACATATGGGTAGATCTTCATGACCTTGGATTTGACATTGGTGCTTTAGATATGATACCAAGTTCACAAACAACAAATGGAAATTGATTAGATTTAATAAAGATGAAAAAAAATCTGTGCATGAAAGGATACTATCAAAGAGAGTGAAAAAAAACAGTCCACGGAATGGAAGAAAATACTTAAAATCATGCATATGATAAGGGTCTAGTGTCCAAAATATATGAAAAGACAACCAAATTAAAAAATGGGCACAACTGTTTAATTTTCTAAATATAATTTAAAACAAAGAATATTTACATATTGTTATATGTACACAAAAATATCTCAGCATCACTAGTCATTAGGGAAATGCAAATCAAAACCCCAAGATACCGCTCTATGCCCACAAAAATGGCTGTAATAAAAGGAATAATAATGCTTGTAAGGACAGGTAGAGGTTGGAACGCTGGTCTACTGCTTGTGGGAATGTACAACGATACAGGCACTGTGGTTCCTGAAACAATGAAACGAAGTTACCATATGGATTACAATTCCAGTTCTAGGTATAGTCCCAGAAGAATTAAAACAGGGGTTCAAACAAATACCTGTACTGAAATATTCATAGCAGAACTATTCAGATAGACAAGAGGTGTCCTGTATGTTACACTACGGATGGATAAAGGAGTTGTTTTACTTGCGTACATTGGAACACTGTTTAGCGACCTAGAAGAAGGAAGCACTGGGACATATTGATACTATAAGACGGGCAAACTGCAAGAACACTGTGTTCAGTGAGAGAAGCCAGACACAACCAGTCACCTACTGAATGATTCTGTTTCTATAAAATATCTGGAACAGGTAAATTCATGTAAAAAGAAATCTAATTGATTAGTGGTTGCTAAGGGCTTCGGACAGGAAAAAATAAGATGTGACTTCCTAATTGACACAGGATTTTATTTTTGGGTGATGAAAATGTTTTGGAAATAGATATGTGCTGTGTAAATGTACTAAATGACACTGAATTTTTCACTTGGAAATGGTTTAAAGTTATAGTAATTTCATCTGAATTACAACTTAGATGTGAAAAAACAGAAACCAGGCTCTAAAAAGACTTGAAAGTCCTTTGTGAGATGGCAGAAGCTACAGCATACTTTCCAGGATTATATTTTTCAGCAAATATGTGTATGATTTGAATCCCTGGGATTTAGAAGCAAGAAAAAAATGTATTTTAAAATAGTATTCAAGAAGCAGGGACACAGAGAATTACTAAAAACAGGCCACAGTGAATATATCTTATTACACTTGGTCTGAGTGTCTTCTCTGTGTCATCGTCCAGCAGTGGTCAGGTGTACGGAGGGCGGAAGGCAGAGGTTCTCTGCTAGGTACGCTGGTCTAGCACTGAGGAGAAGCTGGTGCTGAGAACACAGACATGGGGACTCTCCTCACTAGGATCTAAGACTCTGTCACGTAGTAAGCGAGTTAGGAACAAACTGTGCAGAGACATTTAGGTTTCGTTATTTTCCAATAAAACCCACTCACTGTGTGCCACTTGACCGTGGAAGTGTCCAAGCACCCATACCTCCTGATGTGGGAATTTTCAGTGTCTCATCCACAGATATGTGCAACTGCACATGTGGAAGGCCTCGGGCATATTCTGAAATGGCTGGCATTTCTGCATGGCTGGGATACAGATGAAAGTGATTCTGCACCAGACCTTTCTATCTGATCCTAAATACTAATAAGAACTGTGACCTTTCACAGTAACAGAAGCGCGAGAACTCACCATGAGAAAGAAATACCATGGTTGGGACACGCCGTACACTCCCGGAAAGACAGTTTCTATATACCAGGCCACAAGGCCGTATAACAAAGCATCAAGTAAAAGCATTCCTATAATATAGCCAAATGTGAGGTTATCCTCTATGGTGGCTGGTGTCCAAAGGTTATCCCACTTAGCACCAATTTCTGAAATAAAAAAGGAGATATTTACCATTGATAGAAGCTCTGTGGCTGAAAACAACAAAGAAAAAAGATTGTTGATACTCTAAATTTTGCCACTGTGAATTATCTATATGTTGATACCCTAGTATAAAGGTCATCTTAGAAAATAATGGAATACGTAATAACATTGGTTTCTTTCCTCCTCCCCTTCCAAATCATGGATAGAAGCGCCCGTGTGATGACTGCTGGGGAGGGCTGGGGGAGGTGGAGGAGAGTAACGGGGGGACAGATGGTGATGGAGGGAGACTTGACCTGGAGTGGTGAACACGCAGTGCAGTGTACAGATGATGTGCTATGGAACTGTGCACCTGAAACCTGTATAATCCTGTTGACCAGTGTCTCTCTAATAAACTCAATAAAGAGAGATATGTATAAAAATAAACATAAATGATTGAAACAAAGTCAACAACTGAAATAAAAATAAACAATAACAAAAATGTCAAGAAAAAAGTGGATCTCCTAGATCCCATCCTTCTACTTTATCCCTCATACTAAATTCCCACTGAAATAACCATCAAGATATACAAATTTGGACAAACATTCAACAGTAACAGAGATAAATGCTGACTACCAAGCAGAGTGATGAAAACGGAAAGAGGAAGCTGTTGAAAGAGGACAAGCATCCTTTACTGCAACTCCTCTATTTCCAGGCAGGGTGCAGCACAGCTGAAAAGCAGGCAGGCCTCCAGGAAGCTCCTGGTGCAAAGAGCAAGGCGTGAAGAGGACAACAGCCCGTGTGACTTGTCCTTCCTTCAACAGGGGCCTGTGGACCCTGTAGACCAGCTTTCCTGTAGACCAGCACCTTCAGAAGAATGTTCAGGAAGCGATGATTTTCAAAATAAAAGCCAATTGAGGCAGTGAAGAGCAAACTAGAAACCCCAGGAAAAAAAAGAAGGTAGAATATAAATTTCAGAAAGCCTACACTAACTTGAGAAATTGTCCACCCAAACACAATAGGAGTCCCTGAAAGAGAAAATAAGCAATATAAAAAAGACACAATACCTAAATAATAAAATGAAAAAATCTGGCAAAAATAACTCAATTAGAAAAGTAAAATTATACATTTTGTTGCAGGATGTACAATGAAAACCCCATATCTAAATAAATTTTAGTGAATTTTTAATGCCTCATGTATAAAGTATCCATAAATAAGTTATATGTTACAGTCTTCTAATTGGATCCTCATTGGAATTAGGTTTTTGTTCATAGATTAGAAAATTTAGTATCCTCAATCTTCCTCATTCATCAGTAAGTGCAACAAAATTCTTGCTAAATCCCAACAAGACTTATCAAGTCATCTGAAGTTCAGGTGGAGAGCACAGGGACAGGAGTGACCTGAAGTTCAGGTGGAGAACACAGTGACAGGAGTGACCTGAAGTTCAGGAGGAGAGCACAGGGACAGGAGTGACCTGAAGTTCAGGAGGAGAGCACAGTGACAGGAGTGACCTGAAGTTCAGGTGGAGAGCACAGGGACAGGAGTGACAGGAGTGACCTGAAGTTCAGGTGGAGAGCACAGTGACAGGAGTGACAGGAGTGACCTGAAGTTCAGGTGGAGAGCACAGGGACAGGAGTGACCTGAAGTTCAGGTGGAGAGCACGGTGACAGGAGTGACCTGAAGTTCAGGTGGAGAGCACAGGGACAGGAGTGACCTGAAGCTCAGGTGGAGAGCACGGTGACAGGAGTGATCTGAAGCTCAGGTGGAGAGCACAGTGACAGGAGTGACCTGAAGTTCAGGTGGAGAGCACGGTGACAGGAGTGACCTGAAGTTCAGGTGGAGAGCACAGTGACAGGAGTGACCTGAAGTTCAGGTGGAGAGCACGGTGACAGGAGTGACCTGAAGTTCAGGTGGAGAGCACAGTGACAGGAGTGACAGGATGACCTGAAGTTCAGGTGGAGAGCACAGGGACAGGAGTGACCTGAAGCTCAGGTGGAGAGCACGGTGACAGGAGTGACCTGAAGTTCAGGTGGAGAGCACAGGGACAGGAGTGACCTGAAGCTCAGGTGGAGAGCACAGGGACAGGAGTGACCTGAAGCTCAGGTGGAGAGCACAGTGACAGGAGTGACAGGAGTGACCTGAAGTTCAGGTGGAGAGCACAGTGACAGGAGTGACAGGAGTGACCTGAAGCTCAGGTGGAGAGCACAGGGACAGGAGTGACCTGAAGCTCAGGTGGAGAGCACAGGGACAGGAGTGACCTGAAGTTCAGGTGGAGAGCACAGGGACAGGAGTGACCTGAAGCTCAGGTGGAGAGCACAGTGACAGGAGTGACAGGAGTGACCTGAAGTTCAGGTGGAGAGCACAGTGACAGGAGTGACCTGAAGTTCAGGTGAGAGCACAGTGACAGGAGTGACAGGAGTGACCTGAAGTTCAGGTGGAGAGCACAGTGACAGGAGTGACAGGAGTGACCTGAAGTTCAGGTGGAGAGCACGGTGACAGGAGTGACCTGAAGTTCAGGTGGAGAGCACAGGGACAGGAGTGACCTGAAGCTCAGGTGGACAGCACAGGGACAGGAGTGACCTGAAGCTCAGGTGAGAGCACAGTGACAGGAGTGACCTGAATTCAGGTGGAGAGCACAGTGACAGGAGTGACCTGAAGCTCAGGTGGAGAGCACAGTGACAGGAGTGACCTGAAGTTCAGGTGGAGAGCACAGGGACAGGAGTGACAGGAGTGACCTGAAGTTCAGGTGGAGAGCACAGGGACAGGAGTGACAGGAGTGACCTGAAGTTCAGGTGGAGAGCACAGTGACAGGAGTGACCTGAAGTTCAGGAGGAGAGCACAGTGACAGGAGTGACCTGAAGTTCAGGTGGAGAGCACGGTGACAGGAGTGACCAGAAGTTCAGGTGGAGAGCACGGTGACAGGAGTGACCTGAAGTTCAGGTGGAGAGCACAGGGACAGGAGTGACCTGAAGCTCAGGTGGACAGCACAGGGACAGGAGTGACCTGAAGCTCAGGTGGAGAGCACAGTGACAGGAGTGACCTGAAGTTCAGGTGGAGAGCACAGTGACAGGAGTGACCTGAAGTTCAGGTGGAGAGCACAGTGACAGGAGTGACCTGAAGTTCAGGTGGAGAGCACAGGGACAGGAGTGACAGGAGTGACCTGAAGTTCAGGTGGAGAGCACAGGGACAGGAGTGACAGGAGTGACCTGAAGTTCAGGTGGAGAGCACAGTGACAGGAGTGACCTGAAGTTCAGGAGGAGAGCACAGTGACAGGAGTGACCTGAAGTTCAGGTGGAGAGCACGGTGACAGGAGTGACCTGAAGTTCAGGTGGAGAGCACAGTGACAGGAGTGACCTTGAAGTTCAGGTGGAGAGCACAGTGACAGGAGTGACCTGAAGCTCAGGTGGAGAGCACGGTGACAGGAGTGACAGGAGTGACCTGAAGCTCAGGTGGAGAGCACGTGACAGGAGTGATCTGAAGTTCAGGTGGAGAGCACAGTGACAGGAGTGACCTGAAGCTCAGGTGGAGAGCACAGGGACAGGAGTGACCTGAAGTTCAGGTGGAGAGCACAGGGACAGGAGTGACCTGAAGTTCAGGTGAGGAGCACAGGGACAGGAGTGACCTGAAGTTCAGGTGGAGAGCACAGGGACAGGAGTGACAGGAGTGACCTGAAGCTCAGGTGGAGAGCACAGTGACAGGAGTGACCTGAAGCTCAGGTGGAGAGCACAGTGACAGGAGTGACCTGAAGTTCAGGTGGAGAGCACGGTGACAGAGTGATCTGAAGTTCAGGTGGAGAGCACAGGGACAGGAGTGACCTGAAGCTCAGGTGGAGAGCACGGTGACAAGAGTGACCTGAAGTTCAGGTGGAGAGCACAGGGACAGGAGTGACAGGAGTGACCTGAAGTTCAGGTGGAGAGCACAGGGACAGGAGTGACCTGAAGTTCAGGTGGAGAGCACAGGGACAGGAGTGACAGGAGTGACCTGAAGTTCAGGTGGAGAGCACAGTGACAGGAGTGACAGGAGTGACCTGAAGTTCAGGAGGAGAGTACAGGGACAGGAGTGACCTGAAGCTCAGGTGGAGAGCACAGGGACAGGAGTGACCTGAAGTTCAGGTGGAGCACGGTGACAGGAGTGACCTGAAGCTCAGGTGGAGAGCACAGGGACAGGAGTGGACCTGAAGTTCAGGTGGAGAGCACGGTGACAGGAGTGACAGGAGTGACCTGAAGCTCAGGTGGAGAGCACAGGGACAGAGTGACAGGAGTGACCTGAAGTTCAGGTGGAGAGCACAGGGACAGAGTGACCTGAAGTTCAGGAGGAGAGCACAGGGACAGGAGTGACAGGAGTGACCTGAAGTTCAGGTGGAGAGCACAGTGACAGGAGTGACAGGAGTGACCTGAAGTTCAGGAGGAGAGCACAGGGACAGGAGTGACCTGAAGCTCAGGTGGAGAGCACAGGGACAGGATGACCTGAAGTTCAGGTGGAGAGCACGGTGACAGGAGTGACCTGAAGCTCAGGTGGAGAGCACAGGGACAGGAGTGACCTGAAGTTCAGGTGGAGAGCACGGTGACAGGAGTGACAGGAGTGACCTGAAGTTCAGGTGGAGAGCACAGGGACAGGAGTGACAGGAGTGACCTGAAGTTCAGGTGGAGAGCACAGTGACAGGAAGTGACCTGAAGTTCAGGTGGAGAGCACAGGGACAGGAGTGACCTGAAGCTCAGGTGGAGAGCACAGTGACAGGAGTGACCTGAAGTTCAGGAGGAGAGCACAGTGACAGGAGTGACCTGAAGTTCAGGTGGAGAGCACAGTGACAGGAGTGACCTGAAGCTGAGGTGGAGAGCACAGTGACAGGAGTGACCTGAAGTTCAGGTGGAGAGCACAGGGACAGGAGTGACAGGAGTGACCTGAAGTTCAGGTGGAGAGCACAGGGACAGGAGTGACCTGAAGTTCAGGTGGAGAGCACAGTGACAGGATGACTGAAGTTCAGGTGGAGAGCACAGGGACAGGAGTGACCTGAAGCTCAGGTGGAAGCACAGTGACAGGAGTGACCTGAAGTTCAGGAGGAGAGCACAGTGACAGGAGTGACCTGAAGTTCAGGTGGAGAGCACGGTGACAGGAGTGACCTGAAGTTCAGGTGGAGAGCACAGTGACAGGAGTGACCTTGAAGTTCAGGTGGGAGCACAGTGACAGGAGTGACCTGAAGTTCAGGTGGAGAGCACAGGGACAGGAGTGACCTGAAGCTCAGGTGGAGAGCACGGTGACAGGAGTGACAGGAGTGACCTGAAGCTCAGGTGGAGAGCACAGTGACAGGAGTGATCTGAAGTTCAGGTGGAGAGCACAGTGACAGGAGTGACAGGAGTGACCTGAAGTTCAGGTGGAGAGCACAGGGACAGGAGTGACCTGAAGGTTCAGGAGGAGAGCACAGGGACAGGAGTGACAGGAGTGACCTGAAGTTCAGGAGGAGAGCACAGTGACAGGAGTGACCTGAAGTTCAGGTGGAGAGCACTGTGACAGGAGTGACCTGAAGTTCAGGTGGAGAGCACAGTGACAGGAGTGACCTTGAAGTTCAGGTGGAGAGCACAGTGACAGGAGTGACCTGAAGTTCAGGTGGAGAGCACAGGGACAGGAGTGACCTGAAGCTCAGGTGGAGAGCACGGTGACAGGAGTGACAGGAGTGACCTGAAGCTCAGGTGGAGAGCACAGTGACAGGAGTGACCTGAAGCTCAGGTGGAGCACAGTGACAGGAGTGACCTGAAGCTCAGGTGGAGAGCACAGGGACAGGAGTGACCTGAAGTTCAGGTGGAGAGCACAGGGACAGGAGTGACCTGAAGTTCAGGTGGAGAGCACAGGGAAGGAGTGACCTGAAGTTCAGGTGAGAGCACAGGGACAGGAGTGACAGGAGTGACCTGAATCAGGTGGAGAGCACAGTGACAGGAGTGACCTGAAGCTCAGGTGGAGAGCACAGTGACAGGAGTGACCTGAAGTTCAGGTGGAGAGCACGGTGACAGGAGTGATCTGAAGTTCAGGTGGAGAGCACAGGGACAGGAGTGACCTGAAGCTCAGGTGGAGAGCACGGTGACAGGAGTGATCTGAAGTTCAGGTGGAGAGCACAGGGACAGGAGTGACAGGAGTGACCTGAAGTTCAGGTGGAGAGCACAGGGACAGGAGTGACCTGAAGTTCAGGAGGAGAGCACAGGGACAGGAGTGACAGGAGTGACCTGAATTCAGGTGGAGAGCACAGTGACAGGAGTGACAGGAGTGACCTGAAGTTCAGGAGGAAGCACAGGGACAGGAGTGACCTGAAGCTCAGGTGGAGAGCACAGGGACAGGAGTGACCTGAAGTTCAGGTGGAGAGCACGTGACAGGAGTGACCTGAAGCTCAGGTGGAGAGCACAGGGACAGGAGTGACCTGAAGTTCAGGTGGAGAGCACGGTGACAGGGTGACAGGAGTGACCTGAAGCTCAGGTGGAGAGCACAGGGACAGGAGTGACAGGAGTGACCTGAAGTTCAGGTGGAGAGCACAGGGACAGAGTGACCTGAAGTTCAGGAGGAGAGCACAGGGACAGGAGTGACAGGAGTGACCTGAAGTTCAGGTGGAGAGCACAGTGACAGGAGTGACAGGAGTGACCTGAAGTTCAGGAGCAGAGCACAGGGACAGGAGTGACCTGAAGCTCAGGTGGAGAGCACAGGGACAGGAGTGACCTGAAGTTCAGGTGGAGAGCACGGTGACAGGAGTGACCTGAAGCTCAGGTGGAGAGCACAGGGACAGGAGTGACCTGAAGTTCAGGTGGAGAGCACGGTGACAGGAGTGACAGGAGTGACCTGAAGTTCAGGTGGAGAGCACAGGGACAGGAGTGATCTGAAGTTCAGGTGGAGAGCACAGGGACAGGAGTGACCTGAAGTTCAGGTGGAGAGCACAGGGACAGGAGTGACCTGAAGTTCAGGTGGTAGAGCACGGTGACAGGAGTGACCTGAAGTTCAGGTGGAGAGCACAGGGACAGGAGTGACCTGAAGTTCAGGTGGAGAGCACAGTGACAGGAGTGATCTGAAGTTCAGGTGGAGAGCACAGTGACAGGAGTGACCTGAAGTTCAGGTGGAGAGCACAGGGACAGGAGTGACCTGAAGTTCAGGTGGAGAGCACAGGGACAGGAGTGATCTGAAGTTCAGGTGGAGAGCACAGTGACAGGAGTGACCTGAAGTTCAGGTGGAGAGCACAGGGACAGGAGTGACAGGAGTGACCTGAAGTTCAGGTGGAGAGCACAGTGACAGGAGTGACCTGAAGCTCAGGTGGAGAGCACAGTGACAGGAGTGACCTGAAGTTCAGGTGGAGAGCACAGGGACAGGAGTGACAGGAGTGACCTGAAGTTCAGGTGGAGAGCACAGTGACAGGAGTGATCTGAAGTTCAGGAGGAGAGCACAGTGACAGGAGTGACAGGAGTGACCTGAAGTTCAGGTGGAGAGCACAGTGACAGGAGTGACAGGAGTGACCTGAAGTTCAGGAGGAGAGCACAGGGACAGGAGTGACCTGAAGCTCAGGTGGAGAGCACAGGGACAGGAGTGACCTGAAGTTCAGGTGGAGAGCACGGTGACAGGAGTGACCTGAAGCTCAGGTGGAGAGCACAGGGACAGGAGTGACCTGAAGTTCAGGTGGAGAGCACGGTGACAGGAGTGACAGGAGTGACCTGAAGTTCAGGTGGAGAGCACAGGGACAGGAGTGATCTGAAGTTCAGGTGGAGAGCACAGGGACAGGAGTGACCTGAAGTTCAGGTGGAGAGCACAGGGACAGGAGTGACCTGTAGTTCAGGGGAGAGCACGGTGACAGGAGTGACCTGAAGCTCAGGTGGAGAGCACAGGGACAGGAGTGACCTGAAGTTCAGGTGGAGAGCACGGTGACAGGAGTGACCTGAAGTTCAGGTGATGCACGGTGACAGGAGTGACCTGAAGCTCAGGTGAGAGCACAGTGACAGGAGTGACCTGAAGCTCAGGTGGAGAGCACAGTGACAGGAGTGACAGGAGTGACCTGAAGCTCAGGTGGAGAGCACAGGGACAGGAGTGACCTGAAGTTCAGGTGGAGAGCACAGGGACAGGAGTGACCTGAAGTTCAGGTGGAGAGCACAGGGACAGGAGTGACCTGAAGCTCAGGTGGAGAGCACAGGGACAGGAGTGACCTGAAGTTCAGGTGGAGAGCACAGGGACAGGAGTGACCTGAAGTTCAGGTGGAGAGCACAGGGACAGGATGACCTGAAGTTCAGGTGGAGAGCACAGGGACAGGAGTGACCTGAAGCTCAGGTGGAGAGCACAGGGACAGGAGTGACCTGAAGTTCAGGTGGAGAGCACAGGGACAGGAGTGACCTGAAGTTCAGGTGGAGAGCATAGGGACAGGAGTGACCTGAAGCTCAGGTGGAGAGCACAGGGACAGGAGTGACCTGAAGTTCAGGTGGAGAGCACAGGGACAGGTGACCTGAAGTTCAGGTGGAGAGCACAGTGACAGGAGTGACAGGAGTGACCTGAAGTTCAGGTGGAGAGCACAGGGACAGGAGTGATCTGAAGTTCAGGTGGAGAGCACAGGGACAGGAGTGACCTGAAGTTCAGGTGGAGAGCACAGGGACAGGAGTGACCTGAAGTTCAGGTGGAGAGCACAGGGACAGGAGTGACCTGAAGTTCAGGTGGAGAGCACGGTGACAGGAGTGACCTGAAGTTCAGGTGGAGAGCACGGTGACAGGAGTGACCTGAAGCTCAGGTGGAGAGCACAGTGACAGGAGTGACCTGAAGCTCAGGTGGAGAGCACAGTGACAGGAGTGACCGGAGTGACCTGAAGCTCAGGTGGAGAGCACAGGGACAGGAGTGACCTGAAGTTCAGGTGGAGAGCACAGGGACAGGAGAGACCTGAAGTTCAGGTGGAGAGCACGGTGACAGGAGTGACAGGAGTGACCTGAAGTTCAGGTGGAGAGCACAGGGACAGGAGTGACCTGAAGTTCAGGTGGAGAGCACAGGGACAGGAGTGACCTGAAGTTCAGGTGGAGAGCACGGTGACAAGTGGACAGGAGTGACCTGAAGTTCAGGTGGAGAGCACAGGGACAGGAGTGACCTGAAGCTCAGGTGGAGAGCACGGTGACAGGAGTGACCTGAAGTTCAGGTGGAGAGCACAGGACAGGTGACCTGAAGTTCAGGTGAGAGCACGGTGGACAGGAGTGACCTGAAGTTCAGGTGGAGAGCACAGGGACAGGAGTGACCTGAAGCTCAGGTGGAGAGCACAGTGACAGGAGTGACAGGAGTGACCTGAAGTTCAGGTGGAGAGCACAGTGACAGGAGTGACAGGAGTGACCTGAAGTTCAGGTGGAGAGCACAGTGACAGGAGTGACAGGAGTGACCTGAAGTTCAGGTGGAGAGCACAGTGACAGGAGTGACAGGAGTGACCTGAAGTTCAGGTGGAGAGCACAGGGACAGGAGTGACCTGAAGCTCAGGTGGAGAGCACAGGGACAGGAGTGACCTGAAGTTCAGGTGGAGAGCACAGAGACAGGAGTGACCTGAAGCTCAGGTGGAGAGCACAGTGACAGGAGTGACAGGAGTGACCTGAAGTTCAGGTGGAGAGCACAGTGACAGGAGTGACAGGAGTGACCTGAAGTTCAGGTGGAGAGCACAGTGACAGGAGTGACAGAGTGACCTGAAGTTCAGGTGGAGAGCACGGTGACAGGAGTGACAGGAGTGACCTGAAGTTCAGGTGGAGAGCACGGTGACAGGAGTGACAGGAGTGACCTGAAGTTCAGGTGGAGAGCACAGTGACAGGAGTGACCTGAAGTTCAGGTGGAGAGCACGGTGACAGGAGTGACCTGAAGTTCAGGTGGAGAGCACAGGGACAGGAGTGACCTGAAGCTCAGGTGGAGAGCACAGACAGGAGTGATCTGAAGTTCAGGTGGAGAGCACAGGGACAGGAGTGACAGGAGTGACCTGAAGTTCAGGTGGAGAGCACGGTGACAGGAGTGACAGGAGTGACCTGAAGTTCAGGTGGAGAGCACGGTGACAGGAGTGACAGGAGTGACCTGAAGTTCAGGTGGAGAGCACAGGGACAGGAGTGACCTGAAGTTCAGGTGGAGAGCACGGTGACAGGAGTGACAGGAGTGACCTGAAGCTCAGGTGGAGAGCACAGGGACAGGAGTGACCTGAAGTTCAGGTGGAGAGCACAGGGACAGGAGTGACCTGAAGTTCAGGTGAGAGCACGGTGACAGGAGTGACCTGAAGTTCAGGTGGAGAGCACAGACAGGAGTGATCTGAAGTTCAGGTGTGAGAGCACGGTGACAGGAGTGACAGGAGTGACCTGAAGTTCAGGTGGAGAGCACAGGGACAGGAGTGACCTGAAGTTCAGGTGGAGAGCACAGACAGGAGTGAACTGAAGTTCAGGTGAGAGCACGGTGACAGGAGTGACAGGAGTGACCTGAAGTTCAGGTGGAGAGCACAGGGACAGGAGTGACCTGAAGTTCAGATGGAGAGCACGGTGACAGGAGTGACAGGAGTGACCTGAAGCTCAGGTGGAGAGCACAGGGACAGGATGACCTGAAGTTCAGGTGAGAGCACAGGGACAGGAGTGACCTGAAGTTCAGGTGGAGAGCACGGTGACAGGAGTGACCTGAAGTTCAGGTGGAGAGCACAGGGACAGGAGTGACAGGAGTGACCTGAAGTTCAGGTGGAGAGCACAGGGACAGGAGTGACAGGAGTGACCTGAAGTTCAGGTGGAGAGCACGGTGACAGGAGTGACCTGAAGTTCAGGTGGAGCACAGTGACAGGAGTGACAGGAGTGACCTGAAGTTCAGGTAGAGAGCACAGTGACAGGAGTGACAGAGTGACCGAAGTTCAGGTGAGACACAGTGACAGGAGTGACAGGAGTGACCTGAAGTTCAGGTGGAGAGCACGTGACAGGAGTGACAGGAGTGACCTGAAGTTCAGGTGGAGAGCACAGTGACAGGAGTGACTAGGGAACCAGCTGTGGGTGCAAGACTAGCAAACACTGAGCCTTGTTATAAAGCAATGATGAGCAAAGACGTGGCAGGGACACAAAACAGACTGAAAAAATCAACAGAGCAGAAAAGATCACCAGAAACAGACCCATGCACATACGGAAATGATGGAAAACAAGGTGGAATCAGAAACCAGTAAAGAACAAACTATCCAATAAATGAATGTCATGAAAATAAATAATTAAGTTCTTACCTTATAACAAACAGAAGTATCAACTCTATGTTTATTGAAAACCCAAATGTAAAAATAAAAATACAAAATTTTAGAAGAAATTATAAGATTATTATCTTTATGACTCCGAGTCTAAAAGGATTTTTTGGAAAAGACTGACAAATGATTACATTAAATTAAGGAAGCTAACAATACAAATTTTGGAAAGGAAGTCCATTCTAGAAAGACAAAGAAGAAAGGCATCCTCCTCTCCCCGAGTAAGAAATGAATTAAATGGGAAAAAAAACTGGCAAAGGAAAGAGACAGAACAGGTACATGGATCCTAGGTTTTCCCATTTCAGGGAAACTCCGGCAGCCACTTGGGTGGGCTCATGTGTAATTCCCAAACTGTGCGATGGTGGCATGGGTACTGGCACAGTCAGGACCCGAGGCGAGACAACGGGCTTCTCATGTCTTAAACGCCAGAGCTTGCAGAACTGTCTAAGTGTGAAGGCCAGAGTCTCAGAGAGGGCCTGGCCATGGCAGAGGAACGCAGCCAGAATCACACTTCTGACAGACAAGGTACATTCTCAGACGGACATGGTGCCACATGGGCCACACATAAATAAATACACCTCAGCTCTGGAGGGTACTCCACCACAGACGCAAAAGGTCCCGATCCAAATACGTCTGAGGCTCCCCCTTTCATTCTCCACAAGAGATTCATAAATTCCCCTCTCCACACATATCATCCTGAAGGAGAAGAGAGATGTCTGAAAGGTTGATACGCCCATAAGAACATGAATAAATCACTGGGTAAACATATATTACATTGGTTTTCTTCAGCCCAGTAGTGTGGAGTTTGGAGGAATATTAGTGATAGGAAATAAAGAAGCTATATTTGTTTTTAAAATAGAGTAGTGTACTATATTATTGGAAAGAATGTAGAAAAACTCATGTGCTATTTATCTCTTTTTGAAAGGTGTCATAATAGCAATTAAAATTGTTACAAACACATCAAAAGATAGCATTTTTATATCTAGGAATGTATTTGTATTAGTATGCACACTGCATGAGCAAATATAATATGTATATTCTTGTGGGTAATAGCAAAAAATTGGAAACCACTCAAATGTGCATTGATAGAGAACCAGTTAATTATAGTACTTCTTCACAATGGAATATTATACAACTTTGGATAAAAAACACTTACCTATGTGGGAAGAGGTCTAATATAAATATTGAATATATAGCATAAAGTAAATACAGCAATTTGTAGGTTATAAGGTTTAAAATGATTTTGAGAGTATAACTGGGGCTTTAATGTGAAGAGATGGGAACACTTAATTTTTCACATTTCTGATTTTTTGACAGTTCACATAATTGCCTTTACAGTAAATAAAAAATCAGGGGATAAATAACTCTTATTACATTTCTTACCTCTTTACCACGCCGCCTTGTTCTACCATTCTAGGAATCAAATAGCAAAGGCAAAACTTTCAAGGCAAACACTTACCTTTTATTTCCAGCTTCATCAGAAGATTAACACCCAGTGCCAGTGCAACATTTGAGCTGAGACAGGCAGCCACCTTGGTCGTGAGGGTTATACATCCATAGTTTTGACTAATGGAGTTAAATGGGAAAAAACTGGCAAAAAATAGGAAGCTTCCAACAGAAGCAGCTAAATGGACTGCGGAGAAGAAGGAAAGTGTAAGTCAGTATAAAACAATATGCAAAATGGTGAGTTACAGAAAACTTTTTATGCCATGCTACAGTAACAGAATGCAAGCTGTATGAAGGAAGAAAATTTTTTTTCTACCGTTGTATCACCAGTGTCTGATACATTGTACGTGCTCAGTAAATGTGTTGAATAACTGCATTAAGTATAGGGTGTGTTAATGTATAAGATATTTAACACATGTGATAAATATAAATATTTAGTCATTTAGGGCTTCCAGTTAAGATGGCAACATAGGTAAATGGCATACTTACACCCTCCCAAAACCATATCAAAATTACAACTAAACTATCGAACAACTGTCAATCCTACAACTGAGAATATGAAGAAGTCACATCCCGATTGGTGGGAGGGGCGCAAACGTGTAACAGGCTGGCCCCTCTCCCACCTGTGGTGGACAAACATCGGGAGGGGTGTCTCAGCTGTAGAGGTCCCCCCTGAGGAGCAAGGGGTCCCAGCCCCACACCAGGCCCCCCAGCTCAGGGTTCCAGTGCCGGAAGAGCCGTCCCATCACTTCTGTTAGTAAAAACCAGAGGGAATTTTGGCTGAGTGAGTCGAGGGCTGCTGGAGTCCCAGGGGTTCCCCCTAAAAGGACCATGCAGGGCCTTCCCAAGAATTACTCCTCTGAGCTCCTGTGCGGGGGCAGCAGCTTGGCAGGCTTGAAGGACACATGGAAGGTGAGGGCCACATTTCTCACAGACGGAAGTGTGGCCGAGGCCACTGTGGCTTTGCTGAGCCCTTCTGCCTCAGACCAGCCGGCAGGCACCGTATCTGAGTCTCATCGACCTGGCTATCCCTGTTGACCTTGCCCTGGAGATTTCCTGAGACTCAGCCCCACCCCAGTTGCAAGCACACCAAAGCTGTTTCCAGTGGCTTTTCCGTACAAATGTTCCGTCATAACTCATTGTGGCAGACTTTCCTAATATTTCTCAAAGCAGCAGCATCTGGCCTTGCTGGGCCTCATAGCTCTTGTTAAGTGGTCCCAGGACAACCACTCAGGGCCGCTGGCCTTGGTTCATAGCTGGGCCTCTCTGGGGTACCTTGAAGACCAGCACAAGTAGCAACCATCTGCAGATGGCTTTGTAGCTCATGACAAGTGACCCCAGCAGAACACAGGCAGTGGCTGATCTTGTCCTGCACATCCTGAGGCCCCGGAGCCAGGGCACCCGGTGGATAGCTTCAGAGGATGTTGAAGCACTACCCAACCACCTCCACAAATGACACAGCCAAGGACAGAAAGT